>NW_024060808.1:22500-92915 GCF_016432855.1 Salvelinus namaycush | reverse complement strand
AACAGCTAACAGAAGGTATGGTGTTATAGTCTGGACCTGGAGGAATCTGGTCACGTAGTAGCTACGACAGGTATGGTGATAGTCTGGACTTGGAGTGAATCTGTCAACAGTTAGTAGCTAACAGACAGGTATGGTGTTTATAGTCTGGACCTGGAGGGAATCTTGTCAAACAGTTAGTAGCCTAACAGCTAACAGACAGGTATGGTGTTATAGTCTGACTGGAGTGGAATCTGTCAAACATTAGTAGTAACAGCTACAGACAGGTATGGTGTTATAGTTTAGACCTGTTTGGAGGAATCTGTAACAGTTAGTAGTTACAGACAGGTATGGTGTTATAGTCTGGACTGGAGGGAATCTGTCAACAGTTAGTAGCTAACAGCTAATCAGACAGGTATGGTGTTATAGTCTGGACCTGGAGTGAATCTGTCAACAGATTAGTAGCTAAACAGGACAGGTATGGTGTTATAGTCCTGGACCTGGAGGGGAAATCGTCCAAACAGTTTAGTAGCTAAAAGACAGGTATGGTGTTATAGGTCTGGACCTGGAGGAATCTGTCAACAGTTAGTAGCTAACAGACAGGTATGGTGTTATAGTCTGGACCTGTAGGGAATCTGTCAACAGTTAGTAGCTAACAGACGGGTATGGTGTTATAGTCTGGACCTGTTAGGGAATCTGTCAACAGTTAGTAGCTAACAGACAGGTATGGTGTTATAGTCTGGACCTGGAGGGAATCTGTCAACAGTTAGTAGCTAACAGACAGGTATGGTGTTATAGTCTGGACCTGGAGGGAATCTGTCAACAGTAGTAGCTAACAGCTAACAGACAGGTATGGTGTTATAGTCTGGACCTGGAGGGAATCTGTCAACAGTTAGTAGCTAACAGACAGGTATGGTGTTATAGTCTGGACCTGGAGGGAATCTGTCAACAGTTTAGTAGCTAACAGACAGGTATGGTGTTATAGTCTGGACCTGGAGGGAATCTGTCAACAGTTAGTAGCTAACAGACAGGTATGGTGTTATAGTCTGGACCTGGAGGGAATCTGTCAACAGTTAGTAGCTAACAGACAGGTATGGTGTTATAGTCTGGACCTGGAGGGAATCTGTCAACAGTTAGTAGCTACAGACAGGTATGGTGTTATAGTCTGGACCTGGAGGGAATCTGTCAACAGTTAGTAGCTAACAGACAAGGTATGGTGTTATAGTCTGGACCTGGAGGGAATCTGTCAACAGTTAGTAGCTAACAGACAGGTATGGTGTTATAGTCTGGACCTGGAGGGAATCTGTCAACAGTTAGTAGCTAACAGACAGGTATGGTGTTATAGTCTGGACCTGGAGGGAATCTGTCAACAGTTAGTAGCTAACAGCTAACAGACAGGTATGGTGTTATAGTCTGGACCTGGAGGGAATCTGTCAACAGTTAGTAGCTAACAGACAGGTATGGTGTTATAGTCTGGACCTGGAGGGAATCTGTCAACAGTTAGTAGCTAACAGCTAACAGACAGGTATGGTGTTATAGTCTGGACCTGGAGGGAATCTGTCAACAGTTAGTAGCTAACAGCTAACAGACAGGTATGGTGTTATAGTCTGGACCTGGGGGGAATCTGTCAACAGTTAGTAGTTAACAGACAGGTATGGTGTTATAGTCTGGACCTGGAGGGAATCTGTCAACAGTTAGTAGCTAACAGCTAACAGACAGGTATGGTGTTATAGTCTGGACCTGGAGGGAATCTGTCAACAGTTAGTAGCTAACAGCTAACAGACAGGTATGGTGTTATAGTCTGGACCTGGAGGGAATCTGTCAACAGTTAGTAGCTAACAGACAGGTATGGTGTTATAGTCTGGACCTGGAGGGAATCTGTCAACAGTTAGTAGCTAACAGACAGGTATGGTGTTATAGTCTGGACCTGGAGGGAATCTGTCAACAGTTAGTAGCTAACAGCTAACAGACAGGTATGGTGTTATAGTCTGGACCTGGAGGGAATCTGTCAACAGTTAGTAGCTAACAGGCAGGTATGGTGTTATAGTCTGGACCTGGAGGGAATCTGTCAACAGTTAGTAGCTAACAGCTAACAGACAGGTATGGTGTTATAGTCTGGACCTGGAGGGAATCTGTCAACAGTTAGTAGCTAACAGACAGGTATGGTGTTATAGTCTGGACCTGGAGGGAATCTGTCAACAGTTAGTAGCTAACAGACAGGTATGGTGTTATAGTCTAGACCTGGAGGGAATCTGTCAACAGTTAGTAGCTAACAGCTAACAGACAGGTATGGTGTTATAGTCTGGACCTGGAGGGAATCTGTCAACAGTTAGTAGCTAACAGACAGGTATGGTGTTATAGTCTGGACCTGGAGGGAATCTGTCAACAGTTAGTAGCTAACAGCTAACAGACAGGTATGGTGTTATAGTCTGGACCTGGAGGGAATCTGTCAACAGTTAGTAGCTAACAGGCAGGTATGGTGTTATAGTCTGGACCTGGAGGGAATCTGTCAACAGTTAGTAGCTAACAGCTAACAGACAGGTATGGTGTTATAGTCTGGACCTGGAGGGAATCTGTCAACAGTTAGTAGCTAACAGACAGGTATGGTGTTATAGTCTGGACCTGGAGGGAATCTGTCAACAGTTAGTAGCTAACAGACAGGTATGGTGTTATAGTCTAGACCTGGAGGGAATCTGTCAACAGTTAGTAGCTAACAGCTAACAGACAGGTATGGTGTTATAGTCTGGACCTGGAGGGAATCTGTCAACAGTTAGTAGCTAACAGCTAACAGACAGGTATGGTGTTATAGTCTGGACCTGGAGGGAATCTGTCAACAGTTAGTAGCTAACAGACAGGTATGGTGTTATAGTCTGGACCTGGAGGGAATCTGTCAACAGTTAGTATCTAACAGACAGGTATGGTGTTATAGTCTGGACCTGGAGGGAATCTGTCAACAGTTAGTAGCTAACAGACAGGTATGGTGTTATAGTCTGGACCTGGAGGGAATCTGTCAACAGTTAGTAGCTAACAGACAGGTATGGTGTTATAGTCTGGACCTGGAGGGAATCTGTCAACAGTTAGTAGCTAACAGACAGGTATGGTGTTATAGTCTGGACCTGTAGGGAATCTGTCAACAGTTAGTAGCTAACAGACAGGTATGGTGTTATAGTCTGGACCTGGAGGGAATCTGTCAACAGTTAGTAGCTAACAGCTAACAGACAGGTATGGTGTTATAGTCTGGACCTGGAGGGAATCTGTCAACAGTTAGTAGCTAACAGACAGGTATGGTGTTATAGTCTGGACCTGGAGGGAATCTGTCAACAGTTAGTAGCTAACAGACAGGTATGGTGTTATAGTCTGGACCTGTTAGGGAATCTGTCAACAGTTAGTAGCTAACAGCTAACAGACAGGTATGGTGTTATGAACCATACTAGTTTAAGTAGTACAAGTCTCCAATACTCCCTTGACCTCTCTAGAACTCGTTCTTCGTCCCAAATTCCCTATATAGTGTACTACTTTTGACCAGAGTGCACTATATAGGGAATAGGGAAACATTTTGGACGGAGACACTATCATTCTCTAAATATATACTGTTTAGTCCCTCCTCATCACTCAGTGAACATCAGCGTGCCTGAGAGAGAGGGGGTAGAGGGGCGGCAGGTAGCCTAGCGGTTAAGAATGTTGAGGCCAGTAACTGAAATGTCACTGGTTCGAATCCCCGAGCCAACTATGTGAAAAATATGTTGATGTGCCCTTGAGCAAGGCACTTAACCTTATATTACTCCTGTAAGTCGCTCTGGATAAGAGCATTTGCTAGAATGTAGAGGATGAGAGGAAGTGAGGAAGTGAGGGAGGGAATGAATACTTAGGTTCCATGTGTAATTCCATGGCACAGTCTGTTCAACACTCCAAATGTATTTTTCATTGACCAATGGCGCCCTCTTGTGGTGAGAATAGCACAATGCCTCAAAACTCATGTCCTCCCTCTTCACTGTATAGAGCCCCCTAAAGGTCAAACAGGGAAATGGTTCCAAACCTTACCTCCTCCATTCATTTTTCCACAGGGAATTTTTTTAAACACTTAAAATAAGGGCGCTGTGTTTTGTGTAGGCTTACCCTGACGTGACATTTTCATAACCATGTAAATATCTTTGGACAGGGTGACTTTTATCAATATATTCGGCTCTATTTACTCTCAGATTTACATGGTTATCAAAACATCACGCCAGGGTAATAAGCCTACACAAAACACAGCCCTTATTTTAAGTGTTTCTAAAAATTCCCTATGGGGAAAAATGATAGGAACTATTTCCTTGTTTTACCCCTAGGTTTTATGGGTATTATGACTCATACTGTGGTTCTCTATAAGTATGCAGTCATATGATCTATTATTATACCCTGTAGGTCGAAGCCATAGACATTGAAACCAGTAGTATCAGCACGTGGTCCTGTGTGACGACAAATGTAGTAGTCACAATGGATCAGTATTTAATTAAATATCTAGTAGTCACAATGGATCAGTATTTAATTAAATATCTAGTAGTCACAATGGATCAGTATTTAATTAAATATCTAGTAGTCAGAATGGATCAGTATTTAATTAAATATATAGTAGTCACAATGGATCAGTATTTAATTAAATATCTAGTAGTCAGAATGGGTCAGTATTTAATTAAATATCTAGTAGTCAGAATGGATCATTATTTAATTAAATATCTAGTAGTCAGAATGGGTCACTATTTAATTAAATATCTAGTAGTCACAATGGATCAGTATTTAATTAAATATCTAGTAGTCAGAATGGATCAGTATTTAATTAAATATCTAGTAGTCACAATGGATCAGTATTTAATTAAATATCTAGTAGTCAGAATGGGTCAGTATTTAATTAAATATCTAGTAGTCAGAATGGATCAGTATTTAATTAAATATCTAGTAGTCAGAATGGGTCACTATTTAATTAAATATCTAGTAGTCACAATGGATCAGTATTTAATTAAATATCTAGTAGTCAGAATGGATCACTATTTAATTAAATATCTAGTAGTCAGAATGGATCAGTATTTAATTAAATATCTAGTAGTCAGAATGGATCAGTATTTAATTAAATATCTAGTAGTCAGAATGGATCACTATTTAATTAAATATCTAGTAGTCAGAATGGATCAGTATTTAATTAAATATCTAGTAGTCAGAATGGATCACTATTTAATTAAATATCTAGTAGTCAGAATGGATCAGTATTTAATTAAATATCTAGTAGTCAGAATGGATCACTATTTAATTAAATATCTAGTTGTCAGAATGGATCCCTATTTAATTAAATATCTAGTAGTCAGAATGGATCAGTATTTAATTAAATATCTAGTAGTCAGAATGGATCACTATTTAATTAAATATCTAGTAGTCAGAATGGATCACTATTTAATTAAATATCTAGTAGTCAGAATGGATCCCTATTTATTTAAATATCTAGTAGTCAGAATGGATCCCTATTTAATTAAATATCTCCATTTGTAGCAAACTTTTAAATAATTCACCGTGGGGATCGAACTTGATCACAATAAACTAATTGTAGAGGTCAAAACAGGCATCAAAAAATGTTTAATGTTGGCCATTCTGGCGATCGTAATTTACATAGGCTTTCTAAGGCAGACCAGGACTTTTGGGGGTCTAAGCCCTTAGATCGCTAGGCTAACATATAGAATTGTTTTAAGATGGTCATAAAATAGATCATTTCGACATTACATTTTTTATCTTAAGACCCCATGTAGGTACAACAATATATATAAACAGGCCTCCCAAGTGGCGTCACTACAGACCCGGGTTTGATCCCAGGCTGTGTCACAGCCGGGCCATGACCGGGAGACCCATGCAGCGGCGCACAATTGGCCCAGCGTCGTCTGGGTTAGAGGAGGGGTTGGCCCGGACGGAATTTCCTTGTCCCATCGCACTCTAGCGACTCCTTGTGGCGTGCTGGGCGCATGCAAGCTGACTTCGGTTGCCAGCTGGGCGGTGTTGCCTCCGACACATTGGTGCGGCTGGCTTCTGAGTTAGGTGAGCAGTGTGTCAAGAAGCAGTGCAGGGTCGAGCTCTCGACCTTCACCTCTCCCGAGTCCGTAGGGGAGTTGCAGCAAGACTGTAACTACCAATTGGATATCACGAAATTGGAGAGAAAAAATATAAAAATGACACACAAAAAAAGTATATATATTATTATATATACAGTACCAATCAAAAGTTTGGACACCTACTCATTCCAGGGTTTTTCTTTATTTTTACTATTTTCTACATTGTAGAATAATAGTGAAGACATCAAAACTATTAAATAACACATATGGAATCATGTTGTAACCAAAAAAGTGTTAAACAAATCTAAATATATTTTATATTTGAGATTCTTCAAAGTAGCCACCCTTCGCCTTGATGACAGCTTTGTACACTCTTGGCATTCTCTCAACCAGCTTCATGAGGTAGTCACCTGGACTGCATTTCAATTAACAGGTATTCTTTGTTAAAAGTTAATTTGTGGAATTTCTTTCCTTCTTAATGTTTTTGCGCCAATGTCACGTTCCTGACCTTATTTCCTTTATTTTGTCTTTGTTTAGTATGGTCAGGACGTGAGCTGGGTGGGCATTCTATGTTATGTGTTGCTATGTTGGGTTCTTTTCAATTAGCCTGATATGGTTCTCAATCAGGGGCAGGTGTTTTACGTTTCCTCTGATTGAGAACCATATTAATGTAGGCTGTTCACACTGTTTGGGTGTGGGTGATTGTTGCTGTGTCTGTGTTTGTGTTTGTTGCACCACACGGTACTGTCTCGTTTCGTTTCGTTCGTTCGTTCTTTCCTGTTCGTGCGTTCATTGTTATATGTTCTCAAGTTCAGGTCTGTTTACGTCGTTTTGTTGTTTTGTCATTTATCAAGTGTGCTTCGTGTTCGTCTTTCTTTAAATAAATCATTATGTCTTCATACCTCGCTGCATATTGGTCCGATCCTTGTTCCTCCTCAGACGAGGAGGAGAACGAACGTTACAGCCAATCAGTTGTGTTGTGGTAGGGTGGTCCATATTATGGCAAGAACGGCTCAATTAAGCAAAGAGAAACGACAGTCCATCAGTACTTTAAGACATGAAGGTCAATCCGGAAAATTTCAAGAACTTTGAATGTTACTTCAAGTGCAGGCGCAAAAACCATCAAGCGCTATGATGAAACTGGCTCTCATGAGGACCGCCACAGGAAAGGAAGACCCAGAGTTACCTCTGCTGCAGAGGATAAGTTCATTAGAGTTACCAGCCTCAGATTGCAGCACAAATAAATGTGTCACATAGTTCAAGCAACAGACATCTCAACATCAACTGTTCAGAGGAGACCGCGTGAATCAGGCATTCATGGCCGAATTGCTGCAAAGAAACCACTACTAAAGGACACCAACAAGAAGAAGAGACTTGCTTGGGCCAAGAAACACGAGCAATGGACATTAGACCGGTGGAAATCTGTTCTTTGGTCTGATGAATCCAAATTGGAGATTTTTGGTTTCACCCGCCGTGTCTTTGTGAGACGCAAAGTAGGTGAACGGATGATCTCTGCATGTGTGACAGTAAAACCCTGGATGACTGACAGTAAAACTCTGAATGACTGACAGTAAAACCCTGAATGACTGGCAATAAACGCCGGATGACTGACAGTAAACCCTGGATGACTGACAGTAAAGGCTGTCTGACTGACAGTAAACCCTGGATGACTGACAGTAAAGCCTGGATGACTGACAGTAAAGCCTGGATGACTGACAGTAAAACCCTGGATGACTGACAGTAAAGCCTGGATGACTGACAGTAAAACCCTGGATGACTGACAGTAAAACCCTGTCTGACTGACAGTAAAACCCTGGATGACTGACACTAAAGCCTGGATGACTGACAATAAATGCCGGATGACTGACAGTAAAGCCTGGATGACTGACAGTAAAGCCTGGATGACTGACAGTAAAACCCTGGATGACTGACAGTAAAACCCTGGATGACTGACAGTAAAACCCTGGATGACTGACAGTAAAGCCTGGATGACTGACAGTAAAACCCTGGATGACTGACAGTAAAGCCTGGATGACTGACAGTAAAACCCTGGATGACTGACAGTAAAACCCTGTCTGACTGACAGTAAAACCCTGTCTGACTGACAGTAAAGCCTGGATGACTGACAGTAAAACTCTGAATGACTGACAGTAAAACCCTGAATGACTGGCAATAAACGCCGGATGACTGACAGTAAAACCCTGGATGACTGACAATAAACGCCGGATGACGGACAGTAAACCCTGGATGACTGACAGTAAAGCCTGTCTGACTGACAGTAAACCCTGGATGACTGACAGTAAAGCCTGTCTGACTGACAGTAAACCCTGGATGACTGACAGTAAAGCCTGGATGACTGACAGTAAAGCCTGGATGACTGACAGTAAAACCCTGGATGACTGACAGTAAAGCCTGGATGACTGACAGTAAAACCCTGGATGACTGACAGTAAAACCCTGTCTGACTGACACTAAAGCCTGGATGAATGACAATAAATGCCGGATGACTGACAGTAAAACCTGTCTGACTGACAGTAAAGCCTGTCTGACTGACAGTAAAGCCTGTCTGACTGACAGTAAAGCCTGGATGACTGACAGTAAAACCCTGGATGACTGACAGTAAAACCCTGGATGACTGACACTAAAGCCTGGATGACTGACAATAAATGCCGGATGACTGACAGTAAAACCTGTCTGACTGACAGTAAAGCCTGTCTGACTGACAGTAAAGCCTGGATGACTGACAGTAAAGCCTGGATGACTGACAGTAAAACCCTGGATGACTGACAGTAAAACCCTGGATGACTGACAGTAAAGCCTGGATGACTGACAGTAAAGCCTGGATGACTGACAGTAAAGCCTGGATGACTGACAGTAAAACCCTGGATGACTGACAGTAAAGCCTGGATGACTGACAGTAAAACCCTGGATGACTGACAGTAAAACCCTGGATGACTGACAGTAAAACCCTGTCTGACTGACAGTAAAGCCTGGATGACTGACAGTAAACCCTGTCTGACTGACAGTAAACCCTGTCTGACTGACAGTAAACCCTGTCTGACTGACAGTAAACCCTGTCTGACTGACAGTAAAGCCTGGATGACTGACAGTAAACCCTGGATGACTGACAGTAAACCCTGTCTGACTGACAGTAAAACCCTGTCTGACTGACAGTAAACCCCTGTCTGACTGACAGTAAACCCTGGATGACTGACAGTAAACCCTGTCTGACTGACAGTAAACCCTGTCTGACTGACAGTAAACCCTGGATGACTGACAGTAAAGCCTGGATGACTGACAGTAAACCCTGGATGACTGACAGTAAAACCCTGTCTGACTGACAGTAAAACCCTGTCTGACTGACAGTAAAACCCTGTCTGACTGACAGTAAACCCTGGATGACTGACAGTAAACCCTGTCTGACTAACAGTAAACCCTGTCTGACTGACAGTAAACCCTGGATGACTGACAGTAAAGCCTGGATGACTGACAGTAAAGCCTGGATGACTGACAGTAAACCCTGTCTGACTGACACTAAAGCCCGGATGACTGACAGTAAAACCCTGTCTGACTGACAGTAAACCCTGTCTGACTGACAGTAAAGCCTGGATGACTGACAGTAAAACCCTGGATGACTGACAGTAAAACCCTGGATGACTGACAGTAAAGCCTGGATAACTGACAGTAAAGCCTGGATGACTGACAGTAAACATTTACATTTAAGTCATTTAGCAGACGCTCTTATCCAGAGCGACTTACAAATTGGTGCATTCACCTTATGATATCCAGTGGAACAGCCACTTTACAATAGTGCATCTAAATCTTTTAAGGGGGGGGGGGGTTAGAAGGATTACTTTATCCTATCCTAGGTATTCCTTAAAGAGGTGGGGTTTCAGGTGTCTCCGGAAGGTGGTGATTGACTCCGCTGACCTGGCGTCGTGAGGGAGTTTGTTCCACCATTGGGGTGCCAGAGCAGCGAACAGTTTTGACTGGGCTGAGCGGGATCTGTACTTCCTCAGAGGTAGGGAGGCGAGCAGGCCAGAGGTGGATGAACGCAGTGCCCTTGTTTGGGTGTAGGGCCTGATCAGAGCCTGAAGGTACGGAGGTGCCGTTCCCCTCACAGCTCCGTAGGCAAGCACCATGGTCTTGTAGCGGATGCGAGCTTCAACTGGAAGCCAGTGGAGAGAGCGGAGGAGCGGGGTGACGTGAGAGAACTTGGGAAGGTTGAACACCAGACGGGCTGCGGCGTTCTGGATGAGTTGTATGGGTTTAATGACACAGGCAGGGAGCCCAGCCAACAGCGAGTTGCAGTAATCCAGACGGGAGATGACAAGTGCCTGGATTAGGACCTGCGCCGCTTCCTGTGTGAGGCAGGGTCGTACTCTGCGGATGTTGTAGAGCATGAACCTACAGGAACGGGCCACCGCCTTGATGTTAGTTGAGAACGACAGGGTGTTGTCCAGGATCACGCCAAGGTTCTTAGCGCTCTGGGAGGAGGACACAATGGAGTTGTCAACCGTGATGGCGAGATCATGGAACGGGCAGTCCTTCCCCGGGAGGAAGAGCAGCTCCGTCTTGCCGAGGTTCAGCTTGAGGTGCTGATCCGTCATCCACACTGATATGTCTGCCAGACATGCAGAGATGCGATTCGCCACCTGGTTATCAGAAGGGGGAAAGGAGAAGATTAATTGTGTGTCGTCTGCATAGCAATGATAGGAGAGACCATGTGAGGTTATGACAGAGCCAAGTGACTTGGTGTATAGTGAGAATAGGAGAGGGCCTAGAACAGAGCCCTGGGGGACACCAGTGGTGAGAGCACGTGGTGAGGAGACAGATTCTCGCCACGCCACCTGGTAGGAGCGACCTGTCAGGTAGGACGCAATCCAAGCGTGGGCCGCGCCGGAGATGCCCAACTCGGAGAGGGTGGAGAGGAGGATCTGATGGTTCACAGTATCAAAGGCAGCCGATAGGTCTAGAAGGATGAGAGCAGAGGAGAGAGAGTTAGCTTTAGCAGTGCGGAGCGCCTCCGTGACACAGAGAAGAGCAGTCTCAGTTGAATGACTAGTCTTGAAACCTGACTGATTTGGATCAAGAAGGTCATTCTGAGAGAGATAGCAGGGAGCTGGCCAAGGACGGCACGTTCAAGAGTTTTGGAGAGAAAAGAAAGAAGGGATACTGGTCTGTAGTTGTTGACATCGGAGGGATCGAGTGTAGGTTTTTTCAGAAGGGGTGCAACTCTCGCTCTCTTGAAGACGGAAGGGACGTAGCCAGCGGTCAAGGATGAGTTGATGAGCGAGGTGAGGTAAGGGAGAAGGTCTCCGGAAATGGTCTGGAGAAGAGAGGAGGGGATAGGGTCAAGCGGGCAGGTTGTTGGGCGGCCGGCCGTCACAAGACGCGAGATTTCATCTGGGGAGAGGGGGGAGAAAGAGGTCAAAGCACAGGGTAGGGCAGTGTGAGCAGAACCAGCGGTGTCGTTTGACTTAGCAAACGAGGATCGGATGTCGTCAACCTTCTTTTCAAAATGGTTGACGAAGTCATCCGCAGAGAGGGAGGAGGGGGGGGGGGTGGAGGAGGATTCAGGAGGGAGGAGAAGGTGGCAAAGAGCTTCCTAGGGTTAGAGGCAGATGCTTGGAATTTAGAGTGGTAGAAAGTGGCTTTAGCAGCAGAGACAGAAGAGGAAAATGTAGAGAGGAGGGAGTGAAAGGATGCCAGGTCCGCAGGGAGGCAAGTTCTCCTCCATTTCCGCTCGGCTGCCCGGAGCCCTGTTCTGTGAGCTCGCAATGAGTCGTCGAGCCACGGAGCAGGAGGGGAGGACCGAGCCGGCCTGGAGGATAGGGGACATAGAGAGTCAAAGGATGCAGAAAGGGAGGAGAGGAGGGTTGAGGAGGCAGAATCAGGAGATAGGTTGGAGAAGGTTTGAGCAGAGGGAAGAGATGATAGGATGGAAGAGGAGAGAGTAGCGGGGGAGAGAGAGCGAAGGTTTGGACGGCGCGATACCATCCGAGTAGGGGCAGAGTGGGAAGTGTTGGATGAGAGCGAGAGGGAAAAGGATACAAGGTAGTGGTCGGAGACTTGGAGGGGAGTTGCAATGAGATTAGTGGAAGAACAGCATCTAGTAAAGATGAGGTCAAGCGTATTGCCTGCCTTGTGAGTAGGGGGGGAAGGTGAGAGGGTGAGGTCAAAAGAGGAGAGGAGTGGAAAGAGGGAGGCAGAGAGGAATGAGTCAAAGGTAGACGTGGGGAGGTTAAAGTCACCCAGAACTGTGAGAGGTGAGCCATCCTCAGGGAAGGAACTTATCAAGGCGTCAAGCTCATTGATGAACTCTCCAAGGGAACCTGGAGGGCGATAAATGATAAGGATGTTAAGCTTGAAAGGGCTGGTAACTGTGACAGCATGGAATTCAAAGGAGGCGATAGACAGATGGGTCAGGGGAGAAAGAGAGAATGTCCACTTGGGAGAGATGAGGATCCCAGTGCCACCACCCCGCTGACCAGAAGCTCTCGGGGTGTGCGAGAACACGTGGGCAAACAAGGAGAGAGCAGTAGGAGTAGCAGTGTTATCTGTGGTAATCCATGTTTCCGTCAGTGCCAAGAAGTCGAGGGACTGGAGGGAAGCATAGGCTGAGATGAACTCTGCCTTGTTGGCCGCAGATCGGCAGTTCCAGAGGCTGCCGGAGACCTGGAACTCCACGTGGGTCGTGCGCGCTGGGACCACCAGGTTAGGGTGGCAGCGGCCACGCGGTGTGAAGCGTTTGTATGGTCTGTGCAGAGAGGAGAGAACAGGGATAGACAGACACATAGTTGACAGGCTACAGAAGAGGCTACGCTAATGCAAAGGAGATTGGAATGACAAGTGGACTACACGTCTCGAATGTTCAGAAAGTTAAGCTTATGTAGCAAAAATCTTATTGACTAAAATGATTAAAATGATGCAGTACTGCTGACTGGTGAAGTAGGCTAGCTAGCAGTGGCTGCGTTGTTGACTTTGTTTGAAAGTGTTGCTGGCTAGGTAGCCTCGATAACTGGCTAGGTAACCTCGATAACTGGCTAGATAATTACTCTAAACTACACAATTATCTTAGATACAAGGACAGCAAAGACAACTATGTAGCTAGCTAACACTACACTAATCAAATCGTTCCGTTGTACTGTTTCGGTAGAAGTTGGCTAGCTGGCTAGCTAGCAGTGTTGACAACGTTAGGACGGCGAAAATAGCTGGCTAGCTGACTTTGTTTGAAAGTGGAGCTGGCTAGGTAACCTCGATAACTGGCTAGATAATTACTCTAAACTACACAATTATCTTAGATACAAAGACAGCAAAGACAACTATGTAGCTAGCTAACACTACACTAATCAAATCGTTCCGTTGTAATGATTCGGTAGAAGTTGGCTAGCTGGCTAGCTAGCAGTGTTGACAACGTTAGAAGATTCGATAATTCGATAATAATCTAAACTACACAATTATCTTTGATACAAAGACGGCTATGTAGCTAGCTAAGAAAAAAGTGCTAAGATCAAACAAATCAAACCGTTGTACTGTAATGAAATTAAATTAAATGTAATACTACCTGTGGAGCGAAGCGAAATGCGACTACTCGCTCCAACCCGGAAGTTCGTTTCAGCCTGGATGACTGACAGTAAAACCCTGGATGACTGACAGTAAAGCCTGGATGACTGACAGTAAAACCCTGGATGACTGACAGTAAAACCCTGGATGACTGACAGTAAAATCCTGTCTGACTGACAGTAAAGCCTGGATGACTGACAGTAAAACTCTGAATGACTGACAGTAAAACCCTGAATGACTGGCAATAAACGCCGGATGACTGACAGTAAAACCCTGGATGACTGACAATAAATGCCGGATGACGGACAGTAAACCCTGGATGACTGACAGTAAAGCCTGGATGACTGACAGTAAAGCCTGGATGACTGACAGTAAAGCGTGGATGACTGACAGTAAAACCCTGGATGACTGACAGTAAAGCCTGGATGACTGACAGTAAAACCCTGGATGACTGACAGTAAAGCCTGGATGACTGACAGTAAAACCCTGGATGACTGACAGTAAAACCCTGTCTGACTGACAGTAAAGCCTGGATGACTGGCAATAAACGCCGGATGACTGACAGTAAAACCCTGGATGACTGACAATAAACGCCGGATGACGGACAGTAAACCCTGGATGACTGACAGTAAAGCCTGTCTGACTGACAGTAAACCCTGGATGACTGACAGTAAAGCCTGTCTGACTGACAGTAAACCCTGGATGACTGACAGTAAAGCCTGGATGACTGACAGTAAAACCCTGTCTGACTGACAGTAAAGGCTGGATGACTGACAGTAAAGCCTGGATGACTGACAGTAAAACCCTGGATGACTGACAGTAAAACCCTGGATGACTGACAGTAAAGCCTGGATGACTGACAGTAAAGCCTGGATGACTGACAGTAAAGCCTGGATGACTGACAGTAAAACCCTGGATGACTGACAGTAAAGCCTGGATGACTGACAGTAAAACCCTGGATGACTGACAGTAAAACCCTGGATGACTGACAGTAAAACCCTGTCTGACTGACAGTAAAGCCTGGATGACTGACAGTAAACCCTGTCTGACTGACAGTAAACCCTGTCTGACTGACAGTAAACCCTGTCTGACTGACAGTAAAGCCTGGATGACTGACAGTAAAGCCTGGATGACTGACAGTAAACCCTGTCTGACTGACAGTAAAACCCTGTCTGACTGACAGTAAAACCCTGTCTGACTGACAGTAAACCCTGTCTGACTGACAGTAAACCCTGGATGACTGACAGTAAAGCCTGGATGACTGACAGTAAAGCCTGGATGACTGACAGTAAAGCCTGGATGACTGACAGTAAACCCTGTCTGACTGACACTAAAGCCCGGATGACTGACAGTAAAACCCTGTCTGACTGACAGTAAACCCTGTCTGACTGACAGTAAAGCCTGGATGACTGACAGTAAAACCCTGGATGACTGACAGTAAAACCCTGGATGACTGACAGTAAAGCCTGGATGACTGACAGTAAAACCCTGGATGACTGACAGTAAAACCCTGGATGACTGACAGTAAAACCCTGTCTGACTGACAGTAAAGCCTGGATGACTGACAGTAAACCCTGTCTGACTGACAGTAAACCCTGTCTGACTGACAGTAAACCCTGTCTGACTGACAGTAAACCCTGGATGACTGACAGTAAACCCTGTCTGACTGACAGTAAACCCTGTCTGACTGACAGTAAAACCCTGTCTGACTGACAGTAAAACCCTGTCTGACTGACAGTAAAGCCTGGATGACTGACAGTAAACCCTGTCTGACTGACAGTAAACCCTGTCTGACTGACACTAAAGCCTGGATGACTGACAGTAAAACCCTGTCTGACTGACAGTAAACCCTGTCTGACTGACAGTAAAGCCTGGATGACTGACAGTAAAACCCTGGATGACTGACAGTAAAACCCTGTCTGACTGACAGTAAAGCCTGGATGACTGACAGTAAAACTCTGAATGACTGACAGTAAAACCCTGAATGACTGGCAATAAACGCCGGATGACTGACAGTAAAACCCTGGATGACTGACAATAAACGCCGGATGACCGACAGTAAACCCTGGATGACTGACAGTAAAGCCTGTCTGACTGACAGTAAACCCTGGATGACTGACAGTAAAGCCTGTCTGACTGACAGTAAACCCTGGATGACTGACAGTAAAACCCTGGATGACTGACAGTAAAACCCTGGATGACTGACACTAAAGCCTGGATGACTGACAATAAATGCCGGATGACTGACAGTAAAACCTGTCTGACTGACAGTAAAGCCTGTCTGACTGACAGTAAAGCCTGGATGACTGACAGTAAAGCCTGGATGACTGACAGTAAAACCCTGGATGACTGACAGTAAAACCCTGGATGACTGACAGTAAAGCCTGGATGACTGACAGTAAAGCCTGGATGACTGACAGTAAAGCCTGGATGACTGACAGTAAAACCCTGGATGACTGACAGTAAAGCCTGGATGACTGACAGTAAAACCCTGGATGACTGACAGTAAAACCCTGTCTGACTGACAGTAAAACCCTGTCTGACTGACAGTAAAGCCTGGATGACTGACAGTAAAGCCTGGATGACTGACAGTAAAACCCTGTCTGACTGACAGTAAAGCCTGGATGACTGACAGTAAACCCTGTCTGACTGACAGTAAACCCTGTCTGACTGACAGTAAACCCTGTCTGACTGACAGTAAAGCCTGGATGACTGACAGTAAACCCTGGATGACTGACAGTAAACCCTGTCTGACTGACAGTAAAACCCTGTCTGACTGACAGTAAAGCCTGGATGACTGACAGTAAACCCTGTCTGACTGACAGTAAACCCTGTCTGACTGACACTAAAGCCTGGATGACTGACAGTAAAACCCTGTCTGACTGACAGTAAACCCTGTCTGACTGACAGTAAAGCCTGGATGACTGACAGTAAAACCCTGGATGACTGACAGTAAAACCCTGGATGACTGACAGTAAAGCCTGGATGACTGACAGTAAAGCCTGGATGACTGACAGTAAAGCGTGGATGACTGACAGTAAAACCCTGGATGACTGACAGTAAAGCCTGGATGACTGACAGTAAAACCCTGGATGACTGACAGTAAAACCCTGTCTGACTGACAGTAAAGCCTGGATGACTGACAGTAAAACTCTGAATGACTGACAGTAAAACCCTGAATGACTGGCAATAAACGCCGGATGACTGACAGTAAAACCCTGGATGACTGACAATAAACGCCGGATGACGGACAGTAAACCCTGGATGACTGACAGTAAAGCCTGTCTGACTGACAGTAAACCCTGGATGACTGACAGTAAAGCCTGTCTGACTGACAGTAAACCCTGGATGACTGACAGTAAAACCCTGGATGACTGACAGTAAAACCCTGGATGACTGACACTAAAGCCTGGATGACTGACAATAAATGCCGGATGACTGACAGTAAAACCTGTCTGACTGACAGTAAAGCCTGTCTGACTGACAGTAAAGCCTGGATGACTGACAGTAAAGCCTGGATGACTGACAGTAAAACCCTGGATGACTGACAGTAAAAGCCTGGATGACTGACAGTAAAGCCTGGATGACTGACAGTAAAGCCTGGATAACTGACAGTAAAGCCTGGATGACTGACAGTAAAACCCTGGATGACTGACAGTAAAGCCTGGATGACTGACAGTAAAACCCTGGATGACTGACAGTAAAACCCTGTCCGACTGACAGTAAAACCCTGTCTGACTGACAGTAAAGCCTGGATGACTGACAGTAAAGCCTGGATGACTGACAGTAAAACCCTGTCTGACTGACAGTAAAGCCTGGATGACTGACAGTAAACCCTGTCTGACTGACAGTAAACCCTGTCTGACTGACAGTAAACCCTGTCTGACTGACAGTAAACCCTGTCTGACTGACAGTAAACCCTGGATGACTGACAGTAAACCCTGTCTGACTGACAGTAAAACCCTGTCTGACTGACAGTAAAACCCTGTCTGACTGACAGTAAAGCCTGGATGACTGACAGTAAACCCTGTCTGACTGACAGTAAACCCTGTCTGACTGACAGTAAAGCCTGGATGACTGACAGTAAAGCCTGGATGACTGACAGTAAAACCCTGGATGACTGACAGTAAAAGCCTGGATGACTGACAGTAAAGCCTGGATGACTGACAGTAAAGCCTGGATAACTGACAGTAAAGCCTGGATGACTGACAGTAAAACCCTGGATGACTGACAGTAAAGCCTGGATGACTGACAGTAAAACCCTGGATGACTGACAGTAAAACCCTGTCCGACTGACAGTAAAACCCTGTCTGACTGACAGTAAAGCCTGGATGACTGACAGTAAAGCCTGGATGACTGACAGTAAAACCCTGTCTGACTGACAGTAAAGCCTGGATGACTGACAGTAAACCCTGTCTGACTGACAGTAAACCCTGTCTGACTGACAGTAAACCCTGTCTGACTGACAGTAAACCCTGGATGACTGACAGTAAACCCTGGATGACTGACAGTAAACCCTGTCTGACTGACAGTAAAACCCTGTCTGACTGACAGTAAAACCCTGTCTGACTGACAGTAAAGCCTGGATGACTGACAGTAAACCCTGTCTGACTGACAGTAAACCCTGTCTGACTGACAGTAAACCCTGTCTGACTGACAGTAAAGCCCGGATGACTGACAGGGGGCTCTGTATTGACGCCATCGTGCATCCCATCTTGGTACTTCTCCTCCATTGTAAATACAATTTTGGAAGCTGTATAAATACATTTACATTTGTATTATATTACAGGCACCTTAATGCATGTTAATTATATTATGTGAGTTAAACACAAAACATTTAAAAGGAAATAATACTTCTTTTTTTTAATCCTTAAATATTTGAGTACTAATTTTACTGTCCTCACTACAACAACAAAAAATACTTAAATACATGTAATTTTGTCCTTGAAACATTTAAATTAAATACTGTAGAATCCCATTCATTCCTATGGAGGACTGCTTTTCTGCCAATATTGCCGACCGGTGGCTTCAAAGCCTCTCATTGGCCAAAACATAGCATCAGCAATACAGGGTTTATATACATCATTGGCTAAAACGCATAGAAACGCATAGAATAACAGACAGGTTTTGAAGTGTCTATCCTATATCGGAGGGATTTGAAAGCCATGTTTGGTCACGTTATTCGCAGCCCCTATTTGCTTTTTGCCATTTTTACAACCCAGTACTTGGTTACCTTCAGAAAACTCCCCTGAAGTGTTACACAAGCCCCATATTAGGCGCAAACTTTTATATCGTTCGGAAAGAGAAGATTGAGCTGCAGACGCTACAAAAAAAAAACGGTAAATCTAGCAGTAACACACCGGGAACTATTCAATATTGAAAATGACCAATGCACGGGTGTTTCAATCGACTCTAGAGGTTTTAAACTCTCGTAGGGGATCTGTTTATTACATAATAGTTTAGGTCTGATAACTCACCAGAGTTGGATTCATTCGCCTCTAGGAAAACGACAACAAACAGCCAACACTGGAGTCTAGTCGAGACTACTTTCAGTTTCCACCACCAATAAGATCAACAGTTGACTCCTCCTCATGTTATTCTCTTATTATAATCTGGGAGCGGGCAGTCACACAGCGTTGTTGTTGTTACCAAATGGCACCCTACATAGGGCTCAGGGAATAGGGCTCTGGTCTAAAGTAGTGTACTATTAGGGAATAGGGCTCTGGTCTAAAGTAGTGCACTATATAGGGAATAGGGCTCTGGTCTAAAGTAGTGCACTATATAGGGAATAGGGCTCTGGTCTAAAGTAGTGTACTATAATAGGGAATAGGGCTCTGGTCTAAAGTAGTGTACTATAATAGGGAATAGGGCTCTGGTCTAAAGTAGTGCACTATATAGGGAATAGGGCTCTGGTCTAAAGTAGTGCACTATATAGGGAATAGGGTTCCATTTGTTCTCGTGGTGTTGTTCAGTCAGTCACGAGGGTAGCCTCATCTAAAACTAAATTAGAGAGCCGAGGTGAAACGTTAACTAAACAGCTGATCTGAATGACTTGTATTATGCCCCGGAGTCATGATAGTCCCTCATGATGACGGTTGGGGACGGTGAGTCATTTGAGCTCGAGCTTTAACAACGTTCTGGAACGGGCGGATCGTTTAACGAGCAGTGACTCACTGAGGAGGGGGGGGGGGGGGGGGGGGCCTTGGTGTGCCTTATTTGGGCAGGGAGAACCTGTTTTCTGCCTGAAGATTTTTTTTTTAAAGACCTTTAAATATAATCGACACCTTTTTATATGAAATTGGGATATTATTAAAAAAATACATAGAAATGCACATTCACTGTTACCCAAACTGGATAGTTTTGATAATTGATCAAACGTAATAGGAAGCTATAGGGGCGTGTTTTGCTGAAGGGGGCGTGTCTTGTCTGGCAGGGAGGGGAGCTGTGATTTACACACCCAAGGTAGTGAAGACAACTCAACCCAGAGGAGGAGGCCAAAAAGGGTCACAGATTTGTTTCGAACTTTGACGTTACTGAACACAGGTAAACTGCTTTTTTTTTGTGGGGATATATTGTTTAATTAGCCTAATTTGAGAACGTTTGTTGGTTTCATTTCCCTAAGAGCGCAGGTAAAAAGTTTTAAGAGCTAGAGAAGGTGTTGTCGGTAGCCATAGCTCACCTTTCAACAGGTGAATTGCGTCTGACTGGCTTTGCTGGTCGAATATCCAGATAATATTAAAGTCCTAACTATTTCCAGTACTTAAACACAGAGGACTCCTAACTTATATTTCACCTACGTAAATCCTTCATGTTATTATCGCCCGGTGAAAATGATAATATTTGTTATATACCCGCATGTTGTGATGACGGCGGTGAGAACGGGAAGGGTTGCTTACTTTCAGCATATCCCATTACGCCGATTATGATGCAGAACGGAATGCCACGGGGAGGGACCTAGCTAAATATGTCCAATAGAAACTCTGGTTTTGCTTTGTTTGGTTCTTAATTAAACCGTAACCGGTTTCCGTAATGATTACACCCATCTCCTGTCCTACCGCTTTGACGGTGGCTTGTGTATAATTCCGCGTTCAATACAACCGGGAGCTCGGAACTCGGTAATCTCCGACTTCCGAGCGTTCAAGACAACTGGGAACTCGGGGGAGAAAAAGGGTCTCCGACTGGAAATAAATCTATTTGAATGGTCGTCCAACTCCGAATTCCAATATGGGGACTCGGGCCTCTTTCTCGACTTCCGACCTGAAGATCACTGACGTCATGATTTGACTTTGTATTTTTCCGAGTGTCCGGTTGTTTTGAACGCGGCATTTACCAACGGACCTCCACGGGCCTCGAACTACCGTGTCAGATTGTATTAGTATAGATCTTTCTATTAATACTTGAGCCAATGTGTGACATTGGGATCAACATTTTCAAAAATGGTTTTGAAATAAAACTTTTACTTTTTTTATGCAGTTCTACATGTTTACTGAAAGTGAAAATATATACGAATTGTCCCATAACTTCACCTTTACAACACAGAATCTAGTACAATTTGTCCCAAAAGCAGGGTTCATACAGGCATTGACAAGTCAAATTCAAGGACTTTTTCAAGCACTTAATGGTAATTTTCAAGGACCTCAATGTTATACACATAAATTATACAAGTGTGTGTGTGTGTGTGTGTGTGTGTGTGTGTTTAGGGCCTAATAGACCCCTTCCCCCAACAAACATGCAAAAAGTGTCAAATTAAAAAGTAGGACATTGCCACTTTAAGAATACTTCTTTAGGTAGGCCTTGACATTCTAATTGTTCTTACATTCTAACTATGAGGTAATAATGTGGACATTGCCTGACTATATAGATTGGATCCTTGGTGATGTTTCTGTAGTCTGTGACCAACACAGGCACACGTAATAAATCCATGAATAGTGGTAGCATTAATCTCACCAGCGCTGTTTTTGTCTCCACAAAGTGACCAAAAAACGGGTATATTTTTTAATAATAGGATTTGTATGTAAAGCCAAGTTGAAGCCAGCATTAGATGTTGTCATTAGATGCACTACTTTTGTGAAAAATGTATATCTTTTTTTAAATTCAGATTTTTCAGAGGGTGCTGCACCACCCTTATTTACCACGGCTATGGTAATATTCAGAATAATGAATAGGAAGAGCCTTTGGTGTTGCTGCAATAGTCTATCCGGACAGTAGACTTAGTGTCCAATCCATATGAAAATATGAAGTAATTTACCTTGATGCTGTAAATCAAGCAGACAACAGATGGTCAATATCACCAGGGATATTAGACCCAACATGGATACGGACACAACAGTCTTCACCTGCTTAACGAAAGAGACGCCAAAATATTCTGGACATTCCTCGTGAACACCTTTTCCCCCCAGCACTTGGGCTGTTAGGGCATGAGATGCACCATCACAACTTCCTGTTCCTCACTTGGGCTGTTAGGGCATGAGATGCCCCATCACAACTTCCTGTTCCTCACTTGGGCTGTTAGGGCATGAGATGCAGCATCACAACTTCCTGTTCCTCACTTGGGCTGTTAGGGCATGAGATTCCCCATCACAACTTCCTGTTCCTCACTTGGGCTGTTAGGGCATGAGATGCAGCATCACAACTTCCTGTTCCTCACTTGGGCTGTTAGGGCATGAGATGCAGCATCACAACTTCCTGTTCCTCACTTGGGCTGTTAGGGCATGAGATGCACCATCACAACTTCCTGTTCCTCACTTGGGCTGTTAGGTCGTGAGATTCCCCATCACAACTTCCTGTTCCTCACTTGGGCTGTTAGGGCATGAGATGCAGCATCACAACTTCCTGTTCCTCACTTGGGCTGTTAGGGCATGAGATGCCCCATCACAACTTCCTGTTCCTCACTTGGGCTGTTAGGGCATGAGATGCCCCATCACAACTTCCTGTTCCTCACTTGGGCTGTTAGGGCATGAGATGCAGCATCACAACTTCCTGTTCCTCACTTGACTGTTGTTTAAACAAATTCCTTCCTGCATCTGATGATGTGTGAAAATATCACCGTAATTAAACAGCTCGACAGCAAAAATGCACACCCAACAAGTATTATACATAACTATTAAAGAACCACATTAATGACAGGTGACTTTCAGTTAGAAGCATTCTATTTTTCCATTTATTATTTTTTGGGATTTGCGTGCCCGTGAAAACAGTTTTCACCCCGTAACATAAGGACACACAAAACGTTGCGTAGTTACACTGCATTTCTGAGATCTCTGGGGGAAAAAACCTGTCTGACAGGGTTCATGTTCAATATCTAATTGAACTGATTCATGCTTCATATATCAGCTGTACACGTGATGGAAGAATGTACTGTGCATGCAGAGGGTTGCAATTCCATTGAATTGGGGATAGTTTCACCAATATATGCCACAAGACCTAGAATAGCCTTGTATCCCACAAAAAATGTTCACTGTTATAAACTAACTATTTTTTATGAATTTACTGGAAAGATTCCGACCCTTTGCAACCCTATACAAGAGTATTGGGAGAAAGACGGTTAGATTAGAGTCGTGGGAGAAAGACGGGTTAGATTAGAGTCGTGGGAGAAAGACGGGTTAGATTAGAGTCGTGGGAGAAAGACGGGTTAGATTAGAGTCGTGGGAGAAAGACGGGTTAGATTAGAGTCGTGGGAGAAAGACGGGTTAGATTAGAGTCGTGGGAGAAAGACGGGTTAGATTAGAGTCGTGGGAGAAAGACGGGTTAGATTAGAGTCGTGGGAGAAAGACGGGTTAGATTAGAGTCGTGGGAGAAAGACGGGTTAGATTAGAGTCGTGGGAGAAAGACGGGTTAGATTAGAGTCGTGGGAGAAAGACGGGTTAGATTAGAGTCGTGGGAGAAAGACGGGTTAGATTAGAGTCGTGGGAGAAAGACGGGTTAGATTAGAGTCGTGGGAGAAAGACGGGTTAGATTAGAGTCGTGGGAGAAAGACGGGTTAGATTAGAGTCGTGGGAGAAAGACGGGTTAGATTAGAGTCGTGGGAGAAAGACGGGTTAGATTAGAGTCGTGGGAGAAAGACGGGTTAGATTAGAGTCGTGGGAGAAAGACGGGTTAGATTAGAGTCGTGGGAGAAAGACGGGTTAGATTAGAGTCGTGGGAGAAAGACGGGTTAGATTAGAGTCGTGGGAGAAAGACGGGTTAGATTAGAGTCGTGGGAGAAAGACGGGTTAGATTAGAGTCGTGGGAGAAAGACGGGTTAGATTAGAGTCGTGGGAGAAAGACGGGTTAGATTAGAGTCGTGGGAGAAAGACGGGTTAGATTAGAGTCGTGGGAGAAAGACGGGTTAGATTAGAGTCGTGGGAGAAAGACGGGTTAGATTAGAGTCGTGGGAGAAAGACGGGTTAGATTAGAGTCGTGGGAGAAAGACGGGTTAGATTAGAGTCGTGGGAGAAAGACGGGGTTAGATTAGAGTCGTGGGAGAAAGACGGGGTTAGATTAGAGTCGTGGGAGAAAGACGGGGTTAGATTAGAGTCGTGGGAGAAAGACGGGGTTAGATTAGAGTCGTGGGAGAAAGACGGGGTTAGATTAGAGTCGTGGGAGAAAGACGGGGTTAGATTAGAGTCGTGGGAGAAAGACGGGGTTAGATTAGAGTCGTGGGAGAAAGACGGGGTTAGATTAGAGTCGTGGGAGAAAGACGGGGTTAGATTAGAGTCGTGGGAGAAAGACGGGGTTAGATTAGAGTCGTGGGAGAAAGACGGGGTTAGATTAGAGTCGTGGGAGAAAGACGGGGTTAGATTAGAGTCGTGGGAGAAAGACGGGTTTAGATTAGAGTCGTGGGAGAAAGACGGGTTTAGATTAGAGTCGTGGGAGAAAGACGGGTTTAGATTAGAGTCGTGGGAGAAAGACGGGTTTAGATTAGAGTCGTGGGAGAAAGACGGGTTTAGATTAGAGTCGTGGGAGAAAGACGGGTTTAGATTAGAGTCGTGGGAGAAAGACGGGTTTAGATTAGAGTCGTGGGAGAAAGACGGGTTTAGATTAGAGTCGTGGGAGAAAGACGGGTTTAGATTAGAGTCGTGGGAGAAAGACGGGTTTAGATTAGAGTCGTGGGAGAAAGACGGGTTTAGATTAGAGTCGTGGGAGAAAGACGGGTTTAGATTAGAGTCGTGGGAGAAAGACGGGTTTAGATTAGAGTCGTGGGAGAAAGACGGGTTTAGATTAGAGTCGTGGGAGAAAGACGGGTTTAGATTAGAGTCGTGGGAGAAAGACGGGTTTAGATTAGAGTCGTGGGAGAAAGACGGGTTAGATTAGAGTCGTGGGAGAAAGACGGGTTAGATTAGAGTCGTGGGAGAAAGAAAGACGGGTTAGATTAGAGTCGTGGGAGAAAGACAGACATTCACATGTAGGCCAGATATGACCTGGAGAAAGAGGGTTTGTAGCATTTTGAGTACACTCACTCACTCAATATACTTTTCTCCAACAGCATGTGTGTTTCGTGACAGTGTTGTTTAGTTACCTAGGTAATGTAATTGTTTTAGAGGATTGCATTGTGATTCACATGATATGAATAGCCCCTCCCTCCTGCCATCTGTAGCAGTCTGAACTCCTCATTGTTCTGCTTCAACAACACTAATAAAGCACACAGAAGTGTGTGTGTGTGTGTGAAATCACCTGGGGTTTAAAGAGTGAGGAATGTGTGTGTGTGAGAGGTTTTAAGGTGTGGCTCTCTCTCTCTGGTTACTCTGTGTCAAAACCAACATTCCTACAGGTAGGAACGGAACATTTGTCACCTGTGTTGGACTGAGTGTGACTGTAAAGAGAGTGCAGGTAGAAGAGAACACACCTTGTTTACCTGCCTGTCCTCTCTGACCACTGCTTTCCTCAGATCAGATTCCAGTCCTGGACTCAAAAAACATTTTAAATGGGGCATTAAGAATGCTTTTCAAATCTAGAACTAGGCTTAAAATGTGTCCGGGAAACTGCCCCTGAGAGCTCTGAAAACAGCCTGTCTCTGTCTGTCTGAGGAGGAGGACGGCTCGAAATACTGTCTGGAACGGAGCCAATGGCATCAAATGGAAACCATGTGTTTGATGTATTTGATACCATTCCACTGATTCCGCTCCAGCCAATACCACGAGCCCGTCCTCCCCAAATGAAGGTGTCACCAACCCCCTGAGCTAGCTAGCTATTGCCTGTGAAACAGGTTCTCACCCCTTCTTCCCCTGTTGTACATTTCAGTTCCTTTTTATTTGATCAGGTAGAAACAGGTTCTAGTCTCCTGGACAGTTTCTGATATCTGTGTTCTCGTGTTTTCCAGGTGTTTCCAAAGGTCTCTGACATTGTTGATGGCCTCAGAGCTGATTGATTTGACCAGACTGGAACTGATAGGATTATTGATCACATTGATCAGGTACCTCTAACCCACCAAACATTATCGGAGGTCGGAGTTCACACCCTGCTGGAAGTTTCTGGATTATACTTTTTTTGGGGGGGGTAGACTGCTGATTGGTTAAAGAACGTGTTTGGAGCCTGCTGGTTGAGTGTCTCAAAATATCCACCCCAGAACTGATGCACGAACACGAGGCAAGGGCGACTGGAGGCCACTCCCACCTTGAGGTCTCTGTGACAATGGAGTCCCCGCCGCCGCCACCTCCTCACATCGTCCCCAACGGCAACCCTCGCGGCAACCCGTCCTCATCAACAATAACGGACCACATCCCTAACACCAAGCATAACCAGGACGACCGGCGGACTAGCGGAGCTAGCGGCAAATCCAGCCGACTGATCCGGTCGCTTAGCAACGGTCTCCGGAAACACAGTGACTACGTCAAGATTTCGGTACCGGAAGGCCGTAGCAACCGGTTGCCGCGGGAATGGTGGAAAACAGGGGTGGCGTTTGTGTACGCTTTATTCAACCTCATCCTGACCACCGTCATCATCACCGTCGTACATGAACGGGTACCGGATAAATCGGTCAGTCCCCCGTTACCGGATAAGTTCTTTGACTATGTGGACCGTGTACCGTGGGCGTTTACGGTAACAGAAGTCAACGGGATGGTGTTGGTGGGACTCTGGTTCATACAGTGGCTCTTCCTCAAACACAAGTACATGTTCTCTCTACTCCTGATCTTTCAATTCAAATAACTTTATTGGCACGGGAAACACATGTTTACATTGACCAAAGCAAGTGTGGGGGGGGGGGGGGGTGAAATAAACAATAGACCTTAGACATTACACTCACAAAAGTTTTTTTAAAGGAATAGAGACATTTTTAAATGTTATGTCTGTATGTACGTTGTTATAACCACTGTGACCTAACTGTGTTATGTCTGTATGTACGTTGTTATAACCACTGTGACCTAACTGTGTTATGTCTGTATGTACGTTGTTATAACCACTGTGACCTAACTGTGTTATGTCTGTATGTACGTTGTTATAACCACTGTGACCTAACTGTGTTATGTCTGTATGTACGTTGTTATAACCACTGTGACCTAACTGTGTTATGTCTGTATGTACGTTGTTATAACCACTGTGACCTAACTGTGTTATGTCTGTATGTACGTTGTTATAACCACTGTGACCTAACTGTGTTATGTCTGTATGTACGTTGTTATAACCACTGTGACCTAACTGTGTTATGTCTGTATGTACGTTGTTATAACCACTGTGACCTAACTGTGTTATGTCTGTATGTACGTTGTTATAACCACTGTGACCTAACTGTGTTATGTCTGTATGTACGTTGTTATAACCACTGTGACCTAACTGTGTTATGTCTGTATGTACGTTGTTATAACCACTGTGACCTAACTGTGTTATGTCTGTATGTACGTTGTTATAACCACTGTGACCTAACTGTGTTATGTCTGTATGTACGTTGTTATAACCACTGTGACCTAACTGTGTTATGTCTGTATGTATGTTGTTATAACCACTGTGACCTAACTGTGTTATGTCTGTATGTATGTTGTTATAACCACTGTGACCTAACTGTGTTATGTCTGTATGTATGTTGTTATAACCACTGTGACCTAACTGTGTTATGTCTGTATGTACGTTGTTATAACCACTGTGACCTAACTGTGTTATGTCTGTATGTACGTTGTTATAACCACTGTGACCTAACTGTATTATGTCTGTATGTACGTTGTTATAACACAGTTAGGTCACAGTGGTTATGTCTGTATGTATGTTGTTATAACCACTGTGACCTAACTGTGTTTTACCACTATCGGTTTAGACTGTTGTTGTTCTAACTGTGGTAATTTTCCACTCCAGGTCCATCATTGGTCGAAGGTGTTTCTTCATGATTGGAACGTTGTACATGTACCGTTGTATCACCATGTATATCACCACGCTGCCTGTACCTGGCAAACACTTCACCTGCGCTCCCAAGGTACACCATGATTCACGTAGAGACCAGATGACTGATGTGGGGGGGGGCTGCATCTTGACACTACACACCATTTTTTTTGTAAAATATATTTTGGAATCTACAGAAATACATTTATACTGAACCCAAAAACATAAAGTCAACATGCAACAATTTCAAAGGCCAACTGATGCTGTTCTGAGGGCAATGTTATGAAGGTGTCCTTAATGTGTTGTACATGCAAGTGAATACTGTGTGTACCTGACAGTTGGTAGACGGTTCTAGAGTGTAGTTAGAAGGTTCTAGAGTGTAGTAGAAGGCTGTTGAGTGTGGTGGTTGTATCTGACAGTTGGTAGAAGGTTCTAGAGTGTAGTTAGAAGGCTGTTGAGTGTGGTGGTTGTATCTGACAGTTGGTTGAAGGTTCTAGAGTGTAGTTAGACGGTTCTAGAGTATAGTAGAAGGTTCTAGAGTGTAGTAGAAGGCTGTTGAGTGTGGTGGTTGTATCTGACAGTTGGTAGAAGGTTCTAGAGTATAGTAGAAGGTTCTAGAGTGTAGTAGAAGGCTGTTGAGTGTAGTAGAAGGTTCTAGAGTGTAGTAGAAGGCTGTTGAGTGTAGTAGAAGGTTCTAGAGTGTAGTAGAAGGCTGTTGAGTGTAGTGGTTGTATCTGACAGTTGGTAGAAGGTTCTAGAGCAGGGGTGTCAAACATACGGCTCACGGGTGGTTTGAATAAAAAATATATATAATACAAAATTGGGGGGGAAATTAACTCAAAATACTTTAAAATGACTAAAACCAAATCAAAACTGTGTAGATATTATAATGGACCCTCACTGAACAAAAAACATAAATGCAACATGCAATGATTTCAAAGATTTTACTGAGTTACAGTTCATATCAGGAAATCAGTCCATTTAAATAAATTCATTAGGCCCTAATCTATGGATTTCACATGACTGGGAATACAGATATGAATCTGTTGGTCAGATACCTAAAAAAATAAAGTAGAGGGTGTGGATCAGGAAACCAGTCAGTATCTGGTGTGACCACCATTTTCCTCATGCAGCTCAACACATCTCCTTCACATAGAGTTGATCAGGATGTTGATTGTGGCCTGTGGAATGTTGTCCCACTTCCTCTTCAATGGCTGTGTGAAGTTGCTGGATCTGGAACAAGCTGTCTTACATGCCGATCCAGAGCATCCCAAACATGCTCAATGGGTGACATGTCTGGTGAGAATGCAGGCCATGGCACTAATGTTACTGTTCCCACAACAACAACAAATAATAATATTAAAATACATTTTAATGTTGAGCTTGAAACTTTAAACTGAAATACTGTAGAATTCCATTCATTCCTATTGGCTCCTACTAGGTAGGGCCAATTTAACCGACCGGTGGCTTCGACGCCTCTTATTGAATACCACATTATGAGTCATAATACCCATAAAGCCTAGCGGTCAAACAGGGAAATAGTCACCTTGTCCGAGAGAGATTTACATGGTTATCAAAACATCACGCCAGGGTTAAGCCTACACGAAACACAGCCCTTATTTTAAGTGTTTCTAAAATCCCCTATGGGGGAAAATGAATGGAAACATTTCCCTGTTTGACTGCTAGGTTTTATGGGTATTATGACACCGCCACTGTGGGGCTCTATTTGGCCAATACATAGCATCAGCAATTCAAGGTTTATATACGTCATTGGGGGGACACACACACACAGTGGCTCCCAATGGTTTCACTATTACCAGGAACATTGTAGAAATTATGCATTGAATAATCCAGGATCAATCTGTTGCAGTATGTTAATTAATCCAGGATCAGTCCATTGAAGTATGTTAATTAATACAGGATCAGTCCGTTGCAGTATGTTAATTAATCCAGGATCAGTATGTTAATTAATCCAGGATCGGTCCGTTGCAGTATGTTCATTAATCCAGGATCGGTCCGTTGCAGTATGTTCATTAATCCAGGATCGGTCCGTTGCAGTATGTTCATTAATCCAGGATCGGTCCGTTGCAGTATGTTCATTAATCCAGGATCGGTCCGTTGCAGTATGTTCATTAATCCAGGATCGGTCCGTTGCAGTATGTTAAGTAATCCAGGGTCGGTCCGTTGCAGTATGTTAATTAATCCAGGATCGGTCCGTTGCAGTATGTTAATTAATCCAGGGTCGGTCCGTTGCAGTATGTTCAGTAATCCAGGATCGGTCCGTTGCAGTATGTTAATTAATCCAGGATCGTTCCGTTGCAGTATGTTCAGTAATCCAGGATCGGTCCGTTGCAGTATGTTAATTAATCCAGGATCGGTCCGTTGCAGTATGTTAAGTAATCCAGGATCGGTCCGTTGCAGTATGTTAATTAATCCAGGGTCGGTCCGTTGCAGTATGTTCAGTAATCCAGGATCGGTCCGTTGCAGTATGTTAATTAATCCAGGATCGGTCCGTTGCAGTATGTTAATTAATCCAGGATCGGTCCGTTGCAGTATGTTCATTAATCCAGGATCGGTCCGTTGCAGTATGTTCAGTAATCCAGGGTCGGTCCGTTGCAGTATGTTAATTAATCCAGGATCGGTCCGTTGCAGTATGTTAATGAATCCAGGATCGGTCCGTTGCAGTATGTTAATTAATCCAGGATCGGTCCGTTGCAGTATGTTCAGTAATCCAGGATCGGTCCGTTGCAGTATGTTCAGTAATCCAGGATCGGTCCGTTGCAGTATGTTCAGTAATCCAGGATCGGTCCGTTGCAGTATGTTCAGTAATCCAGGATCGGTCCGTTGCAGTATGTTCATTAATCCAGGATCGGTCCGTTGCAGTATGTTCATTAATCCAGGATCGGTCCGTTGCAGTATGTTCATTAATCCAGGATCGGTCCGTTGCAGTATGTTCATTAATCCAGGATCGGTCCGTTGCAGTATGTTCATTAATCCAGGATCGGTCCGTTGCAGTATGTTCATTAATCCAGGATCGGTCCGTTGCAGTATGTTCATTAATCCAGGATCGGTCCGTTGCAGTATGTTCATTAATCCAGGATCGGTCCGTTGCAGTATGTTCATTAATCCAGGATCGGTCCGTTGCAGTATGTTCATTAATCCAGGATCGGTCCGTTGCAGTATGTTCATTAATCCAGGATCGGTCCGTTGCAGTATGTTCAGTAATCCAGGATCGGTCCGTTGCAGTATGTTCAGTAATCCAGGATCGGTCCGTTGCAGTATGTTAAGTAATCCAGGATCGGTCCGTTGCAGAATTAAGTAATCCAGGATCGGTCCGTTGCAGTATGTTCAGTAATCCATGATCGGTCCGTTGCAGTATGTTCATTAATCCAGGATCGGTCCGTTGTTAACTAAACCTCTCTCTCCCCCTTCTAGCTTTATGGTGACTCTGAAGGAATGGTGTGGCGTATCCTGGGTCTGATTAGTGGAGGAGGCCTGTCAATCACCGGGGGGCATCTCATGTGTGGAGACTTCCTCTACAGTGGACACACTGTAACCCTCACACTGGCATACCTGTTTATCCAAGAGTGTACGTACACACACACACACACACACACACACACACACACACACACACACACACACACACACACACACACACACACACACTCTGTCACCCTCACACTGGCATACCTGTTTATCCAGTGTATGTCCTGAGATTCTTATTTTATTAAGGAAATAGAGAAGTGTTACAGAAAGGAGACTGTAGCCTCTCTAACCTGGGAACGGGTCGGGGGCCGTGGCCTCTCTAACCTGGGACCGGGTCGGGGGCCGTGGCCTCTCTAACCTGGGACCGGGTCGAGGGCCGTGGCCTCTCTAACCTGGGACCGGGTCGGGGGCCGTGGCCTCTCTAACCTGGGACCGGGTCGGGGGCCGTGGCCTCTCTAACCTGGGACCGGGTCGAGGGCCGTGGCCTCTCTAACCTGGGACCGTTCTAGATGATTCTGTGCTTCCAACTTTGTGGCAGTTTGAGGAGTTTGAGGAAGGCCCTTTCCTGTTTCAGCATGACAATGCCCCTGTGCACAAGGTGAGGTCCATACAGAAATTGTTTGTCGAGATTGGTGTGGAACAACTTGACTTACCCGCAGAGCCCTGACCTCAACCCCATCGAACACCTTTGGTATGACTTGGAATGGCAACTGCAAGACGGGCCTAATCGCCCAACATCAGTGCCCGACCTCACTAATGCTCTTGTGGCTGAATGGAAGCAAGTCCCCACAGCAATGTTCCATCATCTAGTGGAAAGCCTTCCCAGAATAGTGGAGGCTGTTATAGCAGCAGAGGGGGACCAACTCCATATTAATGACTTCCCAGAAGAGTGGAGGCTGTTATAGCAGCAAAGGGGGACCAACTCCATATTAATGACTTCCCAGAATAGTGGAGGCTGTTATAGCAGCAAAGGGGGACCAACTCCATATTAATGACTTCCCAGAATAGTGGAGGCTGTTATAGCAGCAAAGGGGGACCAACTCCATATTAATGACTTCCCAGAATAGTGGAGGCTGTTATAGCAGCAAAGGGGGACCAACTCCATATTAATGACTTCCCAGAAGAGTGGAGGCTGTTATAGCAGCAAAGGGGGACCAACTCCATATTAATGACTTCCCAGAAGAGTGGAGGCTGTTGTAGCAGCAAAGGGGGACCAACTCCATATTAATGACTTCCCAGAATAGTGGAGGCTGTTATAGCAGCAAAGGGGGGACCAACTCCATATTAATGACTTCCCAGAAGAGTGGAGGCTGTTATAGCAGCAAAGGGGGACCAACTCCATATTAATGACTTCCCAGAATAGTGGAGGCTGTTATAGCAGCAAAGGGGGGACCAACTCCATATTAATGACTTCCCAGAAGAGTGGAGGCTGTTATAGCAGCAAAGGGGGACCAACTCCATATTAATGACTTCCCAGAATAGTGGAGGCTGTTATAGCAGCAAAGGGGGACCAACTCCATATTAATGACTTCCCAGAATAGTGGAGGCTGTTATAGCAGCAAAGGGGGACCAACTCCATATTAATGACTTCCCAGAATAGTGGAGGCTGTTATAGCAGCAAAGGGGGACCAACTCCATATTAATGCCCATGATTTTGGAATGAGATGTTCAATGAGCAGGTGTCCACATACCTTTGATCATGTAGTGTATTTACCTAATGTTAGATAATAGCAGGTGTCCACATACTTTTGATCATGTAGTATATTTACCTAATGTTAGATAATAGCAGGTGTCCACATACTTTTGATCATGTAGTATATTTATGACGCTCTGATAAGTGTATTTTGAATTGGGAAATGGGTTGTTTTTTGGAAAATAGGGGCAAAAACAATTTGACACGAGGTTGTGATGTAACCATGTTTGTTTGTTCACCTCCTCAGACTCCCCCAAGAAGATGTGGTGGTACGTGTGGTTGTGATGTAACCATGTTTGTTTGTTTACCTCCTCAGACTCCCCCAAGAAGATGTGGTGGTACGTGTGGTTGTGATGTAACCATGTTTGTTTGTTCACCTCCTCAGACTCCCCCAAGAAGATGTGGTGGTACGTGTGGTTGTGATGTAACCATGTTTGTTTGTTTACCTCCTCAGACTCCCCCAAGAAGATGTGGTGGTACGTGTGGTTGTGATGTAACCATGTTTGTTTGTTTACCTCCTCAGACTCCCCCAAGAAGATGTGGTGGTACGTGTGGTTGTGTTGTAACCATGTTTGTTTGTTCACCTCCTCAGACTCCCCCAAGAAGATGTGGTGGTACGTGTGGTTGTGATGTAACCATGTTTGTTTGTTTACCTCCTCAGACTCCCCCAAGAAGATGTGGTGGTACGTGTGGTTGTGATGTAACCATGTTTGTTTGTTCACCTCCTCAGACTCCCCCAAGAAGATGTGGTGGTACGTGTGGTTGTGTTGTAACCATGTTTGTTTGTTCACCTCCTCAGACTCCCCCAAGAAGATGTGGTGGTACGTGTGGTTGTGATGTAACCATGTTTGTTTGTTCACCTCCTCAGACTCCCCCAAGAAGATGTGGTGGTACGTGTGGTTGTGTTGTAACCATGTTTGTTTGTTCACCTCCTCAGACTCCCCCAAGAAGATGTGGTGGTACGTGTGGTTGTGCTGGTTGCTAAGTGCTGTGGGTGTGGTCTGTATCCTGATTGGTCATGAGCATTACAGCATTGATGTTGTCTTCGCCTACTTTATTACATCACGCCTCTTCTGGTGGTATCACACCATGGCCAACACACAGGTAGGATATATATACACACAGGTAGAATATATATATACACACAGGTAGGATGTATACACATATGTACACACAGGTAGGATATACACACACAGGTAGGATATACACACACAGGTAGGATATATACATCTATATACACACAGGTAGGATATATACACACAGGTAGGATATACACACACAGGTAGGATATATACACCTATATACACACAGGTAGGATATATACACACACAGGTAGGATATTCTTAGAATATTATTTTCCTAATTCAATCTTTACATTTTGTGTTCAGGCTCTGCGCGGGGCTTCCAACAACTACCTGTCAAGGACCTGGTGGAATCCCGTGTTTCACTTCCTGGAGCGTAACGTCATGGCAACCGTTCCCTGTGTGTTCTCCTGGCCCGTCTCTCTGCCCTCTGCATGGTGTAACATTAACCCCTGCGAGAGATACTCCATGGTAGAGGGGGATGGGAACAGAGACGAGTAGAGGGGGGAGAGGCCTGTCTCTGTCCTCCTTGTGGTAACAACAACTCCATGGTAGAGGGGGATGGGACCAGAGACCCAGACCGAGAGACCCATCTTTCCATCCCTCCCTCCTCTGATGGGAACAGAGACCAGTGATCCATCTTTCTATCCATCCCTCCTCTGATGGGAACAGAGACCAGTGATCCATCTTTCTATCCCTCCCTCCTCTGATGGGAACAGAGACCAGTGACCCATCTTTCCATCCCTCCCTCCCTCTGTTCACGGATCACAGGCTGTAGTCTGTAATGAAAGAAACCTTCCTGAAGGTCATCACTACCCCTGGAGTTCTTCAGCACGGACGCTACAGGCTAACACACCTACGTAGGGGATAGGGGTGCACTACGTAGGGGATAGGGGTGCACTGCGTAGGGGATAGGGGTGCACTGCGTAGGGGATAGGGGTGCACTGCGTAGGGGATAGGGGTGCACTGCGTAGGGGATAGGGGTGCACTGCGTAGGGGATAGGGGTGCACTGCGTAGGGGATAGGGGTGCACTGCGTAGGGGATAGGGGTGCACTGCGTAGGGGATAGGGCATCATTTGAGACTGATACGTTGTGCATTGGGTCAGAGATTGGAACATCAGGATTGGCAGCGTATTCGCTATGCACTGTATAGGGTGCCATTTCAGACAACCACTGTGAGCTAGCCCAAGGACCAAATATTGACGTAATGACGATAACATTGTTAAACATTTCTGAAATATTTTGTTAGCCTGATCCCAGATCTGTTTGTGCTAACTCCAAACTAAAGACTAACGTTTCCGTAAGGAATCGACAAGGGAGCAGAAACAGACTGTTTTTGGTTCACTAAAATAATGAAGATAAAGTCATATCACTGTAATCCATGTTACTGAAATATGTTTTGGTTTGTTTTCATTGTTTTTAATCGTATTTAAAGTTGTCTTGAGTAACTGATTATTGTGATCTAATGTTCATTTTGAGAGGAAGGAGGGAGGGAGGGAGGGAGGGGGGGGGGAGAAACTGAATAAATAAAATAATAATATAAAATAAAACTCGCCTTCAACTGGCCAAACTCGCCTTCAAGACCTGTGTGGTCAGAGATAAGACGATGAAAGCAGTTGAGTGGATCCACAGTGCATTACTGATTGTCTGGGGCCAAGTTAACCTCCTGTTTCATATAAGAAAGCAATGACCAGAATGCATTTTAGGGAAAGAAGATCATTTTGTTAAATGTATTAAATTGTGAGTTTGATCAATTCCAGTCTCCTTGCTGAGTGGATCTGGGGTCCTCCCAGGGATAACTTTTAGTAGAAGGACTGGGGTTCTCCCATGTAGAAGGACTGGGGTCCTCCCATGTAGAAGGACTGGGGTCCTCCCAGGGATAACTTTTAGTAGAAGGACTGGGGTCCCCCCAGGGATAACTTTTAGTAGAAGGACTGGGGTCCTCCCATGTAGAAGGACTGGGGTCCCCCCAGGGATAACTTTTAGTAGAAGGACTGGGGTCCTCCCAGGGATAACTTTTAGTAGAAGGACTGGGGTCCTCCCAGGGATAACTTTTAGTAGAAGGACTGGGGTCCTCCCAGGGATAACTTTTAGTAGAAGGACTGGGGTCCTCCCAGGGATAACTTTTAGTAGGAGGACTGAGGAGCTCAGTTCTGGGGACTTTTTGAAAAGACATTCTACTCTAAAATGAACCTGTAGCCCAACTGATGCAGCATAGTGGCTAGGAAAGGTACAGAAGCCTGGGGTTGGTCCATCTGCATTTACCCCATTGGACACTTCCTGATTTGATATTATTCATATTTTACTATAATTAATTAATTATTCACTTATATCTGTTCTTTTATTTTATTTTTTTCTATTACAAATGTATGTTGTTGCCCTTTAAAAACAAACAAACACAATTGTCCCCTTTGAGCTGTGTGGCATAGTGACAGGCATTCCGAGTCTGTTCTGTGAGCCGCTCAACTGAAAGAGTCGTTCGTTTGGCTCCGCTCAACTGAAAGAGTCGTTCGTTTGGCCCCGCTCAACTGAAAGAGTCGTTCGTGTGGCTCCGCTCAACTGAAAGAGTCGTTCGTTTGGCTCCGCTCAACTGAAAGAGTCGTTCGTTTGGCCCCGCTCAACTGAAAGAGTCGTTCGTTTGGCCCCGCTCAACTGAAAGAGTCGTTCGTTTGGCCCCGCTCAACTGAAAGAGTCGTTCGTTTGGCCCCGCTCAACTGAAAGAGTCGTTCGTTTGGCCCCGCTCAACTGAAAGAGTCGTTCGTTTGGCCCCGCTCAACTGAAAGAGTCGTTCGTTTGGCCCCGCTCAACTGAAAGAGTCGTTCGTTTGGCCCCGCTCAACTGAAAGAGTCGTTCGTTTGGCCCCGCTCAACTGAAAGAGTCGTTCGTTTGGCCCCGCTCAACTAAAAGAGATGTTGACTTGGTTCCCAAACGGTTCACTACAGGCTTAGAAATGGAAAAGCCATTAACAAATAGTCAATATTTAATTTAAAACCTAAAACGTTGCCTACCAGTATGTCAGTTAGTGAAATGTGAGTTCAAATACATTTTTACCTGACCAAATTATTAGATGGTCTGAAAATAAATAAAACTCACTGAAAAAATGAACGTAGACCAGAATGAGGTTCTCTCCTATATTGTTCCCGCACCGAGGAATTACCATCTCCAGATAATGTTTTTTTAAATAATTTATCTACAGATATAACATTTAGATATATATTTTTAAACCAGCTAGATTGTTTCTTACCTTTTTCCAGAAGAGTTGTAGCCTCCTTGATGCTCTGTGCAACTTCCTGAATAATCGACCAATCGAAAGGAGTTCTGGCATACAGCTGTGGACTCCTCCACAAGAGCCCTAGGATTTCACTGGGAATATCATGTGATAGATTCCACTGTGAATATCGTGTGACGGATTTCACTGTGAATATCGTGTGAGGTGTATTGTGGGGTATGGTGTGAGGTGTATTGTGGGGTATGGTGTGAGGTGTATTGTGGGGTATGGTGTGAGGTGTATTGTGAGGTGTATTGTGGGGTATGGTGTGAGGTGTATTGTGGGGTATGGTGTGAGGTGTATTGTGGGGTATGGTGTGAGGTGTATTGTGGGGTATGGTGTGAGGTGTATTGTGGGGTATGGTGTGAGGTGTATTGTGAGGTGTATTGTGGGGTATGGTGAGAGGTGTATTGTGGGGTATGGTGTGAGGTGTATTGTGGGGTATGGTGTGAGGTGTATTGTGGGGTATGGTGTGGGGTATGGTGTGAGGTGTATTGTGGGGTATGGTGTGAGGTGTATTGTGGGGTATGGTGTGAGGTGTATTGTGGGGTATGGTGTGAGGTGTATTGTGGGGTATGGTGTGAGGTGTATTGTGGGGTATGGTGTGAGGTGTATTGTGGGGTATGGTGTGAGGTGTATTGTGGGGTATGGTGTGAGGTGTATTGTGGGGTATGGTGTGAGGTGTATTGTGGGGTATGGTGTGAGGTGTATTGTGGGGTATGGTGTGAGGTGTATTGTGGGGTATGGTGTGAGGTGTCTTGTGGGGTATGGTGTGAGGTGTCTTGTGGGGTATGGTGTGAGGTGTATTGTGGGGTATGGTGTGAGGTGTATTGTGAGGTGTATTGTGGGGTATGGTGTGAGGTGTATTGTGGGGTATGGTGTGAGGTGTATTGTGGGGTATGGTGTGAGGTGTATTGTGGGGTATGGTGTGAGGTGTATTGTGGGGTATGGTGTGAGGTGTATTGTGGGGTATGGTGTGAGGTGTATTGTGGGGTATGGTGTGAGGTGTATTGTGGGGTATGGTGTGAGGTGTATTGTGGGGTATGGTGTGAGGTGTATTGTGGGGTATGGTGTGAGGTGTATTGTGGGGTATGGTGTGAGGTATGGTGTGAGGTGTATTGTGGGGTATGGTGTGAGGTGTATTGTGGGGTATGGTGTGAGGTGTCTTGTGGGGTATGGTGTGAGGTGTATTGTGGGGTATGGTGTGAGGTGTATTGTGGGGTATGGTGCTAAACACCGTGGCAACTTCCTGGTCTTGTTGGAGAGTATATTTGATCAGACAGTCCACTGCCTCCCTCCCCTCTTGTCCAATGTCCCCCTCAGTGGTTGCTGGTTTGAAACAAGAAACTCAATAATGTCCATAAATTGCCAACCAGTACATTCCATTTTTTTTTGCCAGCTGCCCATCATTAATAAGTGCTGACACTGATGTTCCCATAGCGATTCCAACTAGTTTTTTTCTTTCCACGGTGCGGTACAGATTTTGTGCCAGCCTGTCAATCAATCATTTAAACTTTGTTGCTATTTTTATACAGGGACGTAACTCCACCGACTGGAGTGGACATCCTTTGCACTTTGTGAAACAAAAGGGGACTAATCCTACGCCCATTAACCTCTATTCCACTATCTAACCCTACGCCCATTAAAACCTCTATTCCACTATCTAACCCTACGCCCATTAAAACCTCTATTCCACTATCTAATCCTACGCCCATTAAAACCTCTATTCCACTATCTAACCCTACGCCCATTAAAACCTCTATTCCACTATCTAATCCTACGCCCATTAAAACCTCTATTCCACTATCTAACCCTATGCCCATTAAAACCTCTATTCCACTACATGGCCCAATCTGATCCTACATCAGTCCGGCAGCCTGGGAGAACGGGACACTATCGTTCATCACACCTTGTAACTCTTCTGCTGTAAAATCTCATAACCCAAGGAGTTCTCTGCAGCTACCACCACAACATCTATTTTCTGTGATTTGTGTTCCATTTCTGCATCACAGTTGATAACCATGGCTATGAATGCTAAGAAACCTTACTGAAACACATGTTATTCCTATCACTCTCTATTGGCCTCGGCATACTCACAGGGAGCCTCTCAGGATCCCTCGAAACTGGACCCATCTTCCTCTACGACTCTCTTCACTGATAACCACGGCTATGAATGCCAAGAAACCACCAACCTTACTGAAGAACATATCACTCGTTATCCGATCCCTCTCTGTTCTAGAGAGTTCTAAATCATCATAAGATTCATAAGATTTACATAAGAATCATAAGATTTACTACTTACAGGGATCCCCCCAAAAATCACTTTTTTCAATGGTGCCCTGTTCCTAAGAGCAGAACCAGGAACTGATCTTGAGCCGAGTCATGTGGCACAGATCGCTGCTCCCCCTCTGGGCGGAACAACAAAAAAAACAATCACAAGTCCACTTTGGGTTTTACCTTCCACAGATTCAACAGTACCAACTTCTTTTCTACCCAACCTGGTACCACATATGGGATCAACAAAAAAGGCCTGGCTCCACTTTCTTCAACAATCTCACTCCCACTGGGCCAAAAATCATCATCTTCATCATCGGAATGAGACTCTTCACCACACCTCTCCCTTCCAACTGAAGCACTAGGTTTGATTTGATTGACAGCTGCTTGCGTTCCAATGTTGTTGAAAAGCAGCGCTCTTTCCTTTCGCAGCTGGGACCATGGTGAACCCTTACCCCATGTTCACTGTTCATCAAGGGCGTTAGACAAGTAAAGGATATTCGTTTTTCATAAGAGTTGGGCTGAAATGAAGTGGTTTCCTTTCCTCGTTTCCTTGTCTGATTTTGCTTCTTCTGATCTCCATCTCATCCTCTTCTCCATCTCTTCCATCTCTCACCCCTGCCTCAGCCTCCTCCCTCCCTCTATCCAGTCCCCCCAGGGGCTGTGGAACCCCCAGCTAGCACATAACGTTCTCAGAACCATATGTTTCTTTAGAGCTTGGTGAGAGCATGGTTGTCCTATGGTTATTTTTGCATAGAACCTACCCACAACCTTCTGGGAATGGTGCAGGATACCCAGCTAGCACATAATGTTCTGAGAACCATATTTTTCTTAGGTCGGAATTTCAGTACTTCAGCATAACGTTTTATGCAGGTTTCCTCATGTTTCTATTTAACGTCATGTTCTCAGAACATTAAGAAAACGTTCTATAAAAAACACAAAACATTAGTAATGTTCAAAGAATGTTCAAAACAGTTAACCTAAACTAGCAGTGTTATTAAAATTCTTATTGAAACATTCTCAAAACATTATATAATTATGTCAAATAACCAATCATTTCCATTCTCAGAAGTTAAAACCTCCCAGGAAACCTTTTCAGGGAACCAGAGTAAAATGTTCTCAGAACCTCCCTGGAGCCAGAGTAAAATGTTCTCAGAACCTCCCTGGAACCAGAGTAAAATGCTCTCAGAACCTCCCTGGAGCCAGAGTAAAATGCTCTCAGAACCTCCCTGGAGCCAGAGTAAAATGCTCTCAGAACCTCCCTGGAGCCAGAGTAAAATGCTCTCAGAACCTCCCTGGAGCCAGAGTAAAATGTTCTCAGAACCTCCCTGGAGCCAGAGTAAAATGTTCTCAGAACCTCCCTGGAGCCAGAGTAAAATGTTCTCAGAACCTCCCTGGAACCAGAGTAAAATGTTCTCAGAACCTCCCTACAACCTAAAAATGAGCATTCCCAGAACGGTCAGGAAACGTATGCTTCGTTCCCAGAAGCAATGGGAAACCAAAAATATACGCTCCCACAACTTCCAAGGAAACAAATGTGCTAGCTGGGCTCTGATCAGTCCTGGAGGGGTCTATCTCCATCCCCCCATTAGGCAGGGTATGGGGGCTAGTTATTTGGGAGGCCAGAGGAAGGGTGTGTAGGGGTCTGCCTGTCCCTGGGGCTATGGCTGCAAGGACTGGGGAGGGATGTGAAGGGGTGAGTTGCCCTCTAGCCTTCACTGTGTTTGGGGTTTTATTCTGATTGACTACATTATTACATTCTAATGTTCACCCTGTATAGACCGTTCACTGATGGGGATATTAGGGTTTTTAATGGCTTAAGCTACAATCTTTAGACCTATCATCATCTTCCACCTGGTAATCAATCATTATGATTTTAATTGTATTATTATTATTATACAAATAAACATAGGATGTCATTATCAATATATTTTCTTCTTATGAAACACAGAATTGCATAATTTCAAAGATTTTACAAAGTTACAGTTCATATAAGGAAATCAGTCAGAGAGGATCACAGTTTAGAGATGATCACAGAGAGGATCACAGTTTAGAGATGATCACAGTTAGAGAGGATCACAGTTTAGAGATGATCGCAGTTTAGAGAGGATCACAGTTTAGAGATGATCGCAGTTTAGAGATGATCGCAGTTTAGAGATGATCGCAGTTTAGAGATGATCGCAGTTTAGAGATGGTCGCAGTTAGAGATGATCGCAGTTTAGAGATCGCAGTTTAGAGAGGATCACAGTTTAGAGAGGATCACAGTTTAGAGATGATCACAGTTTAGAGATGATCACAGAGAGGATCGCAGTTTAGAGAGGATCACAGTTTAGAGATGATCACAGTTTAGAGAGGATCACAGTTTAGAGATGATCACAGAGAGGATCGCAGTTTAGAGAGGATCACAGTTTAGAGATGATCACAGTTAGATGATCCTAGGGTCTTTACACCAGGTGTTGTTAATATTTTCTCACCCTCCTCAACCCAGTTTGATCTAGATCAAGTAACACTGAAACATTCATGAGAGCACCAGCTGTTCCGGACAACTGTGTAATCAAGCTCTCCGTAGCTGATGTGTGTAAGACCTTCGAACAGGTCACCTTTCACAAGGCCGCAGGGCCAGACGGATTACCAGGACGTGTACTTCAAGCATGCGCTGACCAACTGGCAAGTGTCTTCAATTACATTTTCACCCTCCCTGTCTGAGTCTGTAATACCAACATGTTTCAAGCAGACCACCATAGTCCCTGTGCCCAAGAACACTAAGGTAACCTGATTAAATGACTACGGACCCGTAGCACTCACGTCTGTAGCCATGAAATGCTTCGAAAGGCTGGTCATGGCTCACATCAACACCATTATCCCAGAAACCTTAGACCCACTCCAATTTGCATACCACCCAAACAGATCGACAGATGATGCAATCTCTATTGCACTCCACACTGCCCTTTCCCACCTGAACAAAAGGAACACCTATGTGAGAATGCTGTTGATTGACTACAGCTCAGGGTTCAACACCATAGTGCCCACAAAGCTCATCACTAAGCTAAGGACCCTGGGACTAAACACCTGTCTCTGCAACTGGATCCTGGACTTCCTGCTGCTGCTCTCTGTTATTATCTATGCATAGTCACTTTAATAACTCTACCTACATGTACATATTACCTCGACACCGGTACCCCCTGTATATAGCCTCCACATTGACTCTGTACCGGTACCCCCTGTATATAGCCTCCACATTGACTCTGTACCGTAACACCCTGTATATAGCCTCCACATTGACTCCTGTACCGGTACCCCCTGTATATAGCCTCCACATTGACTCTGTACCGTAACACCCTGTATATAGCCTCCACATTGACTCTGTACCGTAACACCCTGTATATAGCCTCCACATTCACTCTACCGTAACACCCTGTATATAGCCTCCACATTGACTCTGTACCGTAACACCCTGTATATAGCCTCCACATTGACTCTGTACCGTAAAACCCTGTATATAGCCTCCACATTGACTCTGTACCGTAAAACCCTGTATATAGCCTCCACATTGACTCTGTACCGTAAAACCCTGTATATAGCCTCCACATTGACTCTGTACCGTAACACCCTGTATATAGCCTCCACATTGACTCTGTACCGTAAAACCCTGTATATAGCCTCCACATTGACTCTGTACCGTAACACCCTGTATATAGCCTCCACATTGACTCTGTACCGTAAAACCCTGTATATAGCCTCCATATTTAACTCTGTACCATAATACCCTGTAAATAGCCTAGTTATTGTTATTTTACTGCTGCTGTTTATTTGTTACTTTTATTTGTTTATTTTTTTCTAGGTATTTTCTTCAAACTGCATTGTTGGTTAAGGGCTTGTAAGTCAGCATTTCACTGTAAGGTTTACTACACCTGTTGTATTCAGCGTTTCACTGTAAGGTCTACACCTGTTGTATTCAGCGCATGTGACAAATACAATTTGATTTGATTTAATAAAGGCCCCTTTAGCTAAACCAGTTTGATCTAGTTCTATTAAAGACACGCTTTAGCTAAACCAGTTTGATCTAGTTCTATTAAAGGCACCCTTTAGCTACACCATTTTGATCGAGTTCTATTAAAGGCACCCTTTAGCTAAATCAGTTTGATCGAGTTCTATTAAAGGCACCCTTTAGCTAAACCAGTTTGATCTAGTTCTATTAAAGGCACCCTTTAGCTAAACCGGTTTGATCGAGTTCTATTAAAGGCACCCTTAGTTAAACCAGTTTGATCTAGTTCTTTTAAAGCAACCTTTAGCTAAACCAGTTTGATCTAGTTCAATTAAAGGCACCCTTTAGCTAAACCAGTTTGATCTAGTTCTATTAAAGGCACCCTTTAGCTAAACCAGTTTGATCTAGTTAAATTAAAGGCACCCTTTAGCTAAACCAGTTTGATCTAGTTCTATTAAAGGCACCCTTTAGCTAATCCAGTTTGATCGAGTTCTATTAAAGGCACCCTTTAGTTAAACCAGTTTGATCGAGTTCTTTTAAAGCAACCTTTAGCTAAACCAGTTTGATCGAGTTCAATTAAAGGCACCCTTTAGCTAAACCAGTTTGATCGAGTTCTATTAAAGGCACCCTTTTTAGCTAAACCAGTTTGATCTAGTTCTATTAAAGGCACCCTTTAGCTAAACCAGTTTGATCTAGTTCTATTAAAGGCACCCTTTAGCTAAACCAGTTTGATCTAGTTCTATTAAAGGCACCCTTTAGCTAAACCAGTTTGATCTAGTTCTATTAAAGGCACCCTTTAGCTAAACCAGTTTGATCTAGTTCTATTAAAGGCACCCTTTAGCTAAACCGGTTTGATCGAATTCTATTCCAGATGGATTCATTTCTTTTTTCTGCTGAAAGGGTATAATTCCCCCCCCCCCCCCCCCCCCCCCCATAAACGTGGGGCGGGAATAAGAAACAAATACTTTCTGGGTCTGATCTCAGTTTGTATTAAAGTATTGATCACTGTCAGTTTGTATTAAAGTATCGATCGCTGTCAGTTTGTATTAAAGTATTGATCACTGTCAGTTTGTATTAAAGTATTGATCACTGTCAGTTTGTATTAAAGTATTGATCACTGTCAGTTTGTATTAAAGTATCGATCACTGTCCGTTTGTATTAAAGTATTGATCACTGTCAGTTTGTATTAAAGTATCGATCACTGTCAGTTTGTATTAAAGTATCGATCACTGTCAGTTTGTATTAAAGTATTAAAGTATTGATCGCTGTCAGTTTGTATTAAAGTATTGATCGCTGTCAGTTTGTATTAAAGTATCGATCACTGTCAGTTTGTATTAAAGTATTAAAGTATCGATCACTGTCAGTTTGTATTAAAGTATCGATCACTGTCAGTTTGTATTAAAGTATCGATCACTGTCAGTTTGTATTAAAGTATCGATCGCTGTCAGTTTGTATTAAAGTATTGATCACTGTCAGTTTGTATTAAAGTATTAAAGTATTGATCGCTGTCAGTTTGTATTAAAGTATTGATCACTGTCAGTTTGTATTAAAGTATTGATCACCTGTCAGTTTGTATTAAAGTATCGGTCACTGTCAGTTTGTATTAAAGTATTGATCACTGTCAGTTTGTATTAAAGTATTGATCACTGTCAGTTTGTATTAAAGTATCGATCACTGTCAGTTTGTATTAAAGTATTAAAGTATCGATCGCTGTCAGTTTGTATTAAAGTATCGATCACTGTCAGTTTGTATTAAAGTATTGATCGCTGTCAGTTTGTATTAAAGTATCGATCACTGTCAGTTTGTATTAAAGTATTAAAGTATTGATCACTGTCAGTTTGTATTAAAGTATTGATCGCTGTCAGTTTGTATTAAAGTATCGATCGCTGTCAGTTTGTATTAAAGTATTGATCACTGTCAGTTTGTATTAAAGTATTAAAGTATTGATCGCTGTCAGTTTGTATTAAAGTATTGATCACTGTCAGTTTGTATTAAAGTATTGATCACCTGTCAGTTTGTATTAAAGTATCGGTCACTGTCAGTTTGTATTAAAGTATTGATCACTGTCAGTTTGTATTAAAGTATTGATCACCTGTCAGTTTGTATTAAAGTATCGATCACTGTCAGTTTGTATTAAAGTATTAAAGTATTGATCACTGTCAGTTTGTATTAAAGTATCGATCGCTGTCAGTTTGTATTAAAGTATCGATCACTGTCAGTTTGTATTAAAGTATTGATCGCTGTCAGTTTGTATTAAAGTATCGATCACTGTCAGTTTGTATTAAAGTATTAAAGTATTGATCACTGTCAGTTTGTATTAAAGTATTGATCGCTGTCAGTTTGTATTAAAGTATCGATCGCTGTCAGTTTGTATTAAAGTATTGATCACTGTCAGTTTGTATTAAAGTATTAAAGTATTGATCGCTGTCAGTTTGTATTAAAGTATTGATCGCTGTCAGTTTGTATTAAAGTATCGATCACTGTCAGTTTGTATTAAAGTATTAAAGTATCGATCACTGTCAGTTTGTATTAAAGTATCGATCACTGTCAGTTTGTATTAAAGTATCGATCACTGTCAGTTTGTATTAAAGTATCGGTCACTGTCAGTTTGTATTAAAGTATCGATCACTGTCAGTTTGTATTAAAGTATTAAAGTATTGATCACTGTCAGTTTGTATTAAAGTATCGATCACTGTCAGTTTGTATTAAAGTATTAAAGTATCGATCACTGTCAGTTTGTATTAAAGTATCGATCACTGTCCGTTTGTATTAAGGAAACACCAAGTATCGATCACTGTAGTGATGTCACTATTCTGAAATCTCTGAGCTTTTTTAAAAAAAAGTTTAAAGAGTTAGGTGTTTTATTGAAGTCTCCAGCTAATATAAGCCACTCGTTTTGTTTACTTGTTTTGCAGCTCAGTACGTTTATCAGCAAGATCTGAAAATAAAATCTTGTTTGAGGTTTTGAAAATTGTACCCATACACATTGCATACAACAAAACAAGCATTATCTAGTTTGGAAATCAATTTAACCCACCTCCCATCTTTGGAAACGCAAGATCATGATCTACATTCTGATTTATTGATCAACTTCAGAACCTATCCTACGTCACGTTCTACAGTCAACATTCCACCAATGAGAAGACCTGATTTGACACGGGAGGGAGCGGTGCGTCCTTCAGTGTATTCAACAGCGATGGAAGTTTTTTATTATTAAACTTCCGTATAAACGTAACCGGTTCGGTTTAATCGCGTTCGTTCGTTTTTTACTTTGTCTCGTTTTTATCGTGTTTTTAACCATGATTTGGTTCGGTAGAGTTGCCAAACTTCACTACGGAGTTGTCCGCTGTTCGCTCTCCTCTGCCTCTGGAAAAAGTTCCAGCGCGATTCAAGTTCCCTACTTGGTGAGTTCTTATCAATAGGTTTATATCTTGCTTGTTATACATGAATGCATAGGGAATTATGCACTTTGTATATGTTATTGTTGTACAGTAGACCTAGTATTCATAACCAAAGCTGTCTCTCTTTCTCCAATCCCCATTTCCGCAGTCTTTGGAGAATCAGCTCGAATTAAATGTTATCCCCACACCGTATACACAGAGTCAGCCCTGAACAAAGAGAACCAGAGCATGGGGGTTAAAAACCTGTGTTTCCGTTTGTCTCAGGTCACACACTCCCTTCTCTCTCTCTTATTGATGACAGCGAGAACGCGCGCCAAGTGTGCACAGTGAGGCGTGGGCGTGTAAGACTTCCATTTGTATGGACGTGGAGCAGTGTTGGTAAATCACTGACAAAATGGAGTCAAAACTGGCACGAAAATAATTAGCTTCAGCTCAAGAGGAAACATGATATATTTGACTGCTTTCAGGAAGCTGATAGTGGCGACACCCATAAACAAGGCCAGGAGACAGAAGGTTAGGGCAGGGTTGCGGTTAGCCGGTAATAGCAGACTTTTGGACATTAAAAACATTGAAAAGCAGTGTCATTTGTCCATGAGAAAATGTTCATTCCATTGTGAACTCGTGCTTTTTAGCCTATTCAGTGATGGAAATACATTTGACCAGTCGTGCTTGTCGTTCTCTGGGTTAATGTGCATAATTTAGTGGAATTAAATTGGTACGAATTCCTTATGTATCATAGTTATCAAACAGCATAGAGACACACAGCCTTGGAGGGGGACATCTTGTCAGACACACAGCATAGAGACACACAGCCTTGGAGGGGGACATCTTGTCAGACACACAGCATAGAGACACACAGCCTTGGAGGGGGACATCTTGTCAGACACACAGCATAGAGACACACAGCCTTGGAGGGGGACATCTTGTCAGACACACAGCATAGAGACACACAGCCTTGGAGGGGGACATCTGTCAGATTGTGTTAATTTTTTTTTTTTTTTTTTACCATGATTTAAAGATGGCTACTATTTTTATTTCTCAACTGGTAATTGAAGCTTCCCAGGCTTCATCTGTGCGTCACCCACCACTTTGCAATGGTCTGGAGGCAGTAGGCATTTTGAAAACATATAGCTACTTAATATTGTTTAAAACCTGAACGTTTCAATACGTATTATGAGGCATGTTTAACCTTGCTATAAAGTAGCATAAATGGCTCCCGAGTGGCGCAGCGGTCTAAGGCTATGGTTCAATCCCGGGCCGTGATCGGGAGACCCATAGGGCAGCTGCACAATTGGCCCAGGGTCATCCGGGTTCGGGTTTGGCCAGGGTAGGCCGTCATTGTAAATAAGAATTTGTTCTTAACTGACGTGCCTAGTTAAATAAAAATATATATAAAAAAGCCTAGGTAAAATCCGACCATATCGGTGGAGTATACCATTTCATAATGACTTCCCTACAGTATACCATTTCATAATGACTTCCATACAGTATACCATTTCATAATGACTTCCATACAGTATACCATAATGACTTCCATACAGTATACCATTTCATAATGACTTCTATACAGTATACCATTTCATAATGACTTCCCTACAGTATACCATTTCATAATGACTTCCCTACAGTATACCATTTCATAATGACTTCCATACAGTATACCATAATGACTTCCCTACAGTATACCATTTCATAATGACTTCCCTACAGTATACCATAATGACTTCCATACAGTATACCATTTCATAATGACTTCCATACAGTATACCATAATGACTTCCCTACAGTATACCATTTCATAATGACTTCCCTACAGTATACCATAATGACTTCCATACAGTATACCATTTCATAATGACTTCCATACAGTATACCATAATGACTTCCATAGAGTATACCATTTCATATTGACTTCCATACAGTATACCATAATGACTTCCCTACAGTATACCATTTCATAATGACTTCCCTACAGTATACCATTTCATAATGACTTCCATACAGTATACAATAATGACTTCCCTATAGTATACCATTTCATAATGACTTCCCTACAGTATACCATAATGACTTCCATACAGTATACCATTTCATAATGACTTCCATACAGTATACCATTTCATAATGACTTCCATACAGTATACCATTTTATAATGACTTCCCTACAGTATACCATTTCATAATGACTTCCATACAGTATACCATTTCATAATGACTTCCCTACAGTATACCATAATGACTTCCCTACAGTATACCATTTCATAATGACTTCCATACAGTATACCATTTCATAATGACTTCCATACAGTATACCATAATGACTTCCCTACAGTATACCATTTCATAATGACTTCCCTACAGTATACCATAATGACTTCCATACAGTATACCATTTCATAATGACTTCCATACAGTATACCATAATGACTTCCATACAGTATACCATTTCATAATGACTTCCCTACAGTATACATTTCATAATGACTTCCATACAGTATACCATAATGACTTCCATACAGTATACCATTTCATAATGACTTCCATACAGTATACCATAATGACTTCCCTACAGTATACCATTTCATAATGACTTCCATACAGTATACCATTTCATAATGACTTCTATACAGTATACCATTTCATAATGACTTCCATACAGTATACCATTTCATAATGACTTCCATACAGTATACCATAATGACTTCCCTACAGTATACCATTTCATAATGACTTCCCTACAGTATACCATAATGACTTCCATACAGTATACCATTTCATAATGACTTCCATACAGTATACCATAATGACTTCCCTACAGTATACCATTTCATAATGACTTCCCTGCAGTATACCATAATGACTTCCATACAGTATACATTTCATAATGACTTCCATACAGTATACCATAATGACTTCCATACAGTATACCATTTCATAATGACTTCCATACAGTATACCATTTCATAATGACTTCCCTAAAGTATACCATAATGACTTCCATACAGTATACCATAAGGACTTCCATACAGTATACCATTTCATAATGACTTCCATACAGTATACCATTTCATAATGACTTCTATACAGTATACCATAATGACTTCCATACAGTAAACCATTTCATAATGACTTCCATACAGTATACCATTTCATAATGACTTCTATACAGTATACCATAATGACTTCCATACAGTATACCATTTCATAATGACTTCCCTACAGTATACATTGCATAATGACTCCCTACAGTATACCATTTCATAATGACTTCTATACAGTATACCATTTCATAATGACTTCCATACAGTATACCATTTCATAATGACTTCCCTACAGTATACTGTTTCATAATGACTTCCATACAGTATACCATAATGACTTCCATACAGTATACCATTTCATAATGACTTCCCTACAGTATACCATTTCATAATGACTTCCATACAGTATACCATAATGACTTCCATACAGTATACCATTTCATAATGACTTCCCTACAGTATACCATAATGACTTCCATACAGTATACCATAATGACTTCCATACAGTATACCATAATGACTTCCATACAGTATACCATAATGACTTCCATACAGTATACCATTTCATAATGACTTCCATACAGTATACCATAATGACTTCCATACAGTATACCATAATGACTTCCATACAGTATACCATTTCATAATGACTTCCATACAGTATACCATAATGACTTCCATACAGTATACCATTTCATAATGACTTCCCTACAGTATACCATAATGACTTCCATACAGTATACCATAATGACTTCCATACAGTATACCATAATGACTTCCATACAGTATACCATTTCATAATGACTTCCATACAGTATACCATAATGACTTCCATACAGTATACCATTTCATAATGACTTCCCTACAGTATACCATAATGACTTCCATACAGTATACCATAATGACTTCCATACAGTATACCATAATGACTTCCATACAGTATACCATTTCATAATGACTTCCCTACAGTATACCATAATGACTTCCATACAGTATACCATAATGACTTCCATACAGTATACCATTTCATAATGACTTCCATACAGTATACCATTTCATAATGACTTCCATACAGTATACCATAATGACTTCTATACAGTATACCATAATGACTTCCATACAGTATACCATTTCATAATGACTTCCATACAGTATACCATAATGACTTCCATACAGTATACCATTTCATAATGACTTCCATACAGTATACCATAATGACTTCCATACAGTATACCATTTCATAATGACTTCCCTACAGTATACCATTTCATAATGACTTCCATACAGTATACCATTTCATTATGACTTCCCTACAGTATACCATAATGACTTCCATACAGTATACCATAATGACTTCCATACAGTATACCATTTCATAATGACTTCCATACAGTATACCATAATGACTTCCATACAGTATACCATAATGACTTCCATACAGTATACCATTTCATAATGACTTCCATACAGTATACCATAATGACTTCCATACAGTATACCATTTCATAATGACTTCCCTACAGTATACATTTCATAATGACTTCCATACAGTATACCATTTCATAATGACTTCCATACAGTATACCATAATGACTTCCATACAGTATACCATTTCATAATGACTTCTATACAGTATACCATTTCATAATGACTTCCCTACAGTATACCATTTCATAATGACTTCCCTACAGTATACCATTTCATAATGACTTCCATACAGTATACCATAATGACTTCCCTACAGTATACCATTTCATAATGACTTCCCTACAGTATACCATAATGACTTCCATACAGTATACCATTTCATAATGACTTCCATACAGTATACCATAATGACTTCCCTACAGTATACCATTTCATAATGACTTCCCTACAGTATACCATAATGACTTCCATACAGTATACCATTTCATAATGACTTCCATACAGTATACCATAATGACTTCCATAGAGTATACCATTTCATATTGACTTCCATACAGTATACCATAATGACTTCCCTACAGTATACCATTTCATAATGACTTCCCTACAGTATACCATTTCATAATGACTTCCATACAGTATACAATAATGACTTCCCTATAGTATACCATTTCATAATGACTTCCCTACAGTATACCATAATGACTTCCATACAGTATACCATTTCATAATGACTTCCATACAGTATACCATTTCATAATGACTTCCATACAGTATACCATTTTATAATGACTTCCCTACAGTATACCATTTCATAATGACTTCCATACAGTATACCATTTCATAATGACTTCCCTACAGTATACCATAATGACTTCCCTACAGTATACCATTTCATAATGACTTCCATACAGTATACCATTTCATAATGACTTCCATACAGTATACCATAATGACTTCCCTACAGTATACCATTTCATAATGACTTCCCTACAGTATACCATAATGACTTCCATACAGTATACCATTTCATAATGACTTCCATACAGTATACCATAATGACTTCCATACAGTATACCATTTCATAATGACTTCCCTACAGTATACATTTCATAATGACTTCCATACAGTATACCATAATGACTTCCATACAGTATACCATTTCATAATGACTTCCATACAGTATACCATAATGACTTCCCTACAGTATACCATTTCATAATGACTTCCATACAGTATACCATTTCATAATGACTTCTATACAGTATACCATTTCATAATGACTTCCATACAGTATACCATTTCATAATGACTTCCATACAGTATACCATAATGACTTCCCTACAGTATACCATTTCATAATGACTTCCCTACAGTATACCATAATGACTTCCATACAGTATACCATTTCATAATGACTTCCATACAGTATACCATAATGACTTCCCTACAGTATACCATTTCATAATGACTTCCCTGCAGTATACCATAATGACTTCCATACAGTATACATTTCATAATGACTTCCATACAGTATACCATAATGACTTCCATACAGTATACCATTTCATAATGACTTCCATACAGTATACCATTTCATAATGACTTCCCTAAAGTATACCATAATGACTTCCATACAGTATACCATAAGGACTTCCATACAGTATACCATTTCATAATGACTTCCATACAGTATACCATTTCATAATGACTTCTATACAGTATACCATAATGACTTCCATACAGTAAACCATTTCATAATGACTTCCATACAGTATACCATTTCATAATGACTTCTATACAGTATACCATAATGACTTCCATACAGTATACCATTTCATAATGACTTCCCTACAGTATACATTGCATAATGACTCCCTACAGTATACCATTTCATAATGACTTCTATACAGTATACCATTTCATAATGACTTCCATACAGTATACCATTTCATAATGACTTCCCTACAGTATACTGTTTCATAATGACTTCCATACAGTATACCATAATGACTTCCATACAGTATACCATTTCATAATGACTTCCCTACAGTATACCATTTCATAATGACTTCCATACAGTATACCATAATGACTTCCATACAGTATACCATTTCATAATGACTTCCCTACAGTATACCATAATGACTTCCATACAGTATACCATAATGACTTCCATACAGTATACCATAATGACTTCCATACAGTATACCATAATGACTTCCATACAGTATACCATTTCATAATGACTTCCATACAGTATACCATTTCATAATGACTTCCATACAGTATACAATAATGACTTCCATACAGTATACCATAATGACTTCCATACAGTATACCATTTCATAATGACTTCCCTACAGTATACCATAATGACTTCCATACAGTATACCATAATGACTTCCATACAGTATACCATAATGACTTCCATACAGTATACCATTTCATAATGACTTCCATACAGTATACCATAATGACTTCCATACAGTATACCATTTCATAATGACTTCCCTACAGTATACCATAATGACTTCCATACAGTATACCATAATGACTTCCATACAGTATACCATAATGACTTCCATACAGTATACCATTTCATAATGACTTCCCTACAGTATACCATAATGACTTCCATACAGTATACCATAATGACTTCCATACAGTATACCATTTCATAATGACTTCCATACAGTATACCATTTCATAATGACTTCCATACAGTATACCATAATGACTTCTATACAGTATACCATAATGACTTCCATACAGTATACCATTTCATAATGACTTCCATACAGTATACCATAATGACTTCCATACAGTATACCATTTCATAATGACTTCCATACAGTATACCATAATGACTTCCATACAGTATACCATTTCATAATGACTTCCCTACAGTATACCATTTCATAATGACTTCCATACAGTATACCATTTCATTATGACTTCCCTACAGTATACCATAATGACTTCCATACAGTATACCATAATGACTTCCATACAGTATACCATTTCATAATGACTTCCATACAGTATACCATAATGACTTCCATACAGTATACCATAATGACTTCCATACAGTATACCATTTCATAATGACTTCCATACAGTATACCATAATGACTTCCATACAGTATACCATTTCATAATGACTTCCCTACAGTATACCATTTCATAATGACTTCCATACAGTATACCATTTCATAATGACTTCTATACAGTATACCATAATGACTTCCATACAGTATACCATTTCATAATGACTTCCATACTGTATACCATAATGACTTCCATACAGTAAACCATTTCATAATGACTTCCATACAGTATACCATTTCATAATGACTTCTATACAGTATACCATAATGACTTCCATACAGTATACCATTTCATAATGACTTCCATACAGTATACCATAATGACTTCCATACAGTATACCATTTCATAATGACTTCCCTACAGTATACCATTTCATAATGACTTCCATACAGTATACCATTTCATAATGACTTCTATACAGTATACCGTAATGACTTCCATACAGTATACCATTTCATAATGACTTCCATACAGTATACCATTTCATAATGACTTCCATACAGTATACCATAATGACTTCCATACAGTATACCATTTCATAATGACTTCCATACAGTATACCATTTCATAATGACTTCCATACAGTATACCATAATGACTTCCATACAGTATACCATTTCATAATGACTTCCCTACAGTATACCATTTCATAATGACTTCCCTACAGTATACCATTTCATAATGACTTCCATACAGTATACCATAATGACTTCCATACAGTATACCATTTCATAATTACTTCCATACAGTATACCCTAATGACTTCCATACAGTATACCATTTCATAATGACTTCCCTACAGTATACCATTTCATAATGACTTCCCTACAGTATACCATTTCATAATGACTTCCATACAGTATACCATAATGACTTCCATACAGTATACCATTTCATAATGACTTCCATACAGTATACCATAATGACTTCCATACAGTATACCATTTCATAATGACTTCCATACAGTATACCATAATGACTTCCATACAGTATACCATTTCATAATGACTTCCCTACAGTATACCATTTCATAATGACTTCCCTACAGTATACCATTTCATAATGACTTCCATACAGTATACCATAATGACTTCCATACAGTATACCATTTCATAATGACTTCCATACAGTATACCATTTCATAATGACTTCCCTACAGTATACCATTTCATAATTACTTCCATACAGTATACCATAATGACTTCCATACAGTATACCATTTCATAATGACTTCCATACAGTATACCATTTCATAATGACTTCCCTACAGTATACCATAATGACTTCCATACAGTATACCATAATGACTTCCATACAGTATACCATAATGACTTCCATACAGTATACCATAATGACTTCCATACAGTATACCATAATGACTTCCATACAGTATACCATTTCATAATGACTTCCATACAGTATACCATTTCATAATGACTTCCCTACAGTATACCATAATGACTTCCATACAGTATACCATAATGACTTCCATACAGTATACCATTTCATAATGACTTCCCTACAGTATACCATAATGACTTCCATACAGTATACCATAATGACTTCCATACAGTATACCATTTCATAATGACTTCCATACAGTATACCATTTCATAATGACTTCCATACAGTATACCATAATGACTTCTATACAGTATACCATAATGACTTCCATACAGTATACCATTTCATAATGACTTCCATACAGTATACCATAATGACTTCCATACAGTATACCATTTCATAATGACTTCCATACAGTATACCATAATGACTTCCATACAGTATACCATTTCATAATGACTTCCCTACAGTATACCATTTCATAATGACTTCCATACAGTATACCATTTCATTATGACTTCCCTACAGTATACCATAATGACTTCCATACAGTATACCATAATGACTTCCATACAGTATACCATTTCATAATGACTTCCATACAGTATACCATAATGACTTCCATACAGTATACCATAATGACTTCCATACAGTATACCATTTCATAATGACTTCCATACAGTATACCATAATGACTTCCATACAGTATACCATTTCATAATGACTTCCCTACAGTATACCATTTCATAATGACTTCCATACAGTATACCATTTCATAATGACTTCTATACAGTATACCATAATGACTTCCATACAGTATACCATTTCATAATGACTTCCATACTGTATACCATAATGACTTCCATACAGTAAACCATTTCATAATGACTTCCATACAGTATACCATTTCATAATGACTTCTATACAGTATACCATAATGACTTCCATACAGTATACCATTTCATAATGACTTCCATACAGTATACCATAATGACTTCCATACAGTATACCATTTCATAATGACTTCCCTACAGTATACCATTTCATAATGACTTCCATACAGTATACCATTTCATAATGACTTCTATACAGTATACCGTAATGACTTCCATACAGTATACCATTTCATAATGACTTCCATACAGTATACCATTTCATAATGACTTCCATACAGTATACCATAATGACTTCCATACAGTATACCATTTCATAATGACTTCCATACAGTATACCATTTCATAATGACTTCCATACAGTATACCATAATGACTTCCATACAGTATACCATTTCATAATGACTTCCCTACAGTATACCATTTCATAATGACTTCCCTACAGTATACCATTTCATAATGACTTCCATACAGTATACCATAATGACTTCCATACAGTATACCATTTCATAATTACTTCCATACAGTATACCCTAATGACTTCCATACAGTATACCATTTCATAATGACTTCCCTACAGTATACCATTTCATAATGACTTCCCTACAGTATACCATTTCATAATGACTTCCATACAGTATACCATAATGACTTCCATACAGTATACCATTTCATAATGACTTCCATACAGTATACCATAATGACTTCCATACAGTATACCATTTCATAATGACTTCCATACAGTATACCATAATGACTTCCATACAGTATACCATTTCATAATGACTTCCCTACAGTATACCATTTCATAATGACTTCCCTACAGTATACCATTTCATAATGACTTCCATACAGTATACCATAATGACTTCCATACAGTATACCATTTCATAATGACTTCCATACAGTATACCATTTCATAATGACTTCCCTACAGTATACCATTTCATAATTACTTCCATACAGTATACCATAATGACTTCCATACAGTATACCATTTCATAATGACTTCCATACAGTATACCATTTCATAATGACTTCCATACAGTATACCATTTCATAATGACTTCCCTACAGTATACCATAATGACTTCCATACAGTATACCATAATGACTTCCATACAGTATACCATAATGACTTCCATACAGTATACCATAATGACTTCCATACAGTATACCATAATGACTTCCATACAGTATACCATTTCATAATGACTTCCATACAGTATACCATTTCATAATGACTTCCATACAGTATACCATAATGACTTCCATACAGTATACCATAATGACTTCCATACAGTATACCATTTCATAATGACTTCCATACAGTATACCATAATGACTTCCCTACAGTATACCATTTCATAATGACTTCCATACCTTAAGGGAAGTCTGGGACGGGAGCCGTATGGTTAGTGAAGAAAGTCCCATTGCAAATGTACGGTCCCTTACCTGACGTCTTAATACGTCGCAGAAAATCGCGGACGGCGTCGGGCCGTGGGCGGCGGAGAGCTCTTTCAGGAAGTCACTCAAAAAAACGTTTCGGAATTTCGGTTTCCGTTTTATAAAAATGACAAATTTTTGACTTTTTTCTGCATTCTCGAAAATTCCCACAAGAGGGAAAATAAATCATATTGCAGGCGCACGAGCACGTGGCAAACGAGCGCAGCCTTTTCTCCTAAACTGAAAATATTTCGAAGACGAAACTCGGCGAGCGTAGGTTTGGAGTAATGGGCAGTTGGCCCCGAACAAGATGGCGTCGAGACCTCGGCGCTTTTTGAGTTATGGCCATTTTTCTGGGATTAAAGGGTTAAAACGCAAGTAGGGTGCTAATTTGACCGCTTCATGTCAAAGTACATAAGCATACGGTGTCAGGAAAAAAAGAACCAGCCATTTATCTATCGTAATTTAAGAGAAATCGTACATTGACCGTTTGGTGATGTTCACAAAGAGGAATTTTTTTTTCCAAAAATTCACAGATCCAGTTGCAGTGTGTTCAGACGTACATTTTTAAAGTGGGTCTCGAAGCTCTGCGAGAATCCTGTGATTTTATATGATTTTATGAAATAACACACACTCATTTAACCCTCTTTAAATAAGTCAGTTCTTAACATAAAGACTTAAAACTCAATATTATATAAGAGCCTACGCCAAGGAGGGTATGTGTTCAATTTCAGCTTCCTATGTCAACTGGAAGTACCTTAAAATGGTGCCACAGGGTCAGGTTTGAAGGGTAATAAAGGTCAGATCTTTTCAAAACTTCACTTGTGTGATTAGACAACCCTCATGAACTGTAATCAGTCATTTATCCCAACAGATGTCAAAGAAAAGCTCTCTCACACAAACACACACACACAAAAAGGAAGGATGGAGTGAAAAAGTACGGTGCTTAAAGACACACAAAGCCCACAATGGCATTACTATTATCTCTAGGCCGTGCCGAGTTCAACGAGATGCCCCGCTTGACCGTAGCTCGCTCGGTCTGAGCGCAGCGACCGTTACAAGAGAACGGACACAAATGACCTTTTGACCTCAATGTCAATTTCATTTGCTTTTGGGACACAGAGAGAGAACCGTTAAGGTTAGAAACACAATTTCACCTCAGGAGTGTTCTTAAGGTCCTCCCGATCTGTGCAAGCCTAACCCTGACCTTGTGGCATTAACGCTTCACAGTTAAAAGAAGGTGTTTACATCAAATAGTTTACAATGAAATGTCTCCCCATTGGAATACATTGACTGCACCTCTAAATTCAACCTAAAGCCTATGTGGGTTATGATTTTCTTATGAACCTGTCTTTGATGTCAGTCCATCAGGCCACCATGAGGTCTACCTGTGTCGATTCTAAGCTTCCTGGAGCAACCGGAAGTGGTTAAATCACCCTAAAAGTGTTTGCCATAGCCAACCTGCAGTTTGAGAGAAATAGTGCATTCAGCCCTATGTAAATCAGTCAATTTTTAACATACAGACTTAAAACTCAGGATTCTGTAACAGCCTACTCCAGTGATGATATGTGTTTATTTATAGCTTCCTGTGACAACCGGAAGTGCCATAACTGGTGTCAAATGGGCTGTTTCGAAGTGTTAAAAATGTCAAATCTTTCCAAAACTTCATATATGTGAATAGACAACCCTCATGAACTGTAAATCAGTCCTTCATCCCATCAGATTAAAAAAAATAAAAATACACACCGACACAGAAATGATGGAGGGACACACTGAGGGGCTAAGAGGCAAACAGTGCCTGCAGTAGTTACTTTTGTTCCAACTTTTAAAGAACCGTCAGACCTAGAGTTCTGAAAATTTACAAACCTGTTCTAGACCTCAGGTCGATTGTGCACGGTGAATTATATGGCTCTAGAAGGTTCTCCGATCGATAAAAAGCATTGTGTATTTGCCATGTTTTCAATTCATTTTGACCTCAACGAAACGGACGACATTTAGAAAAGTCCCAGAGTCTCAAGTCTAGGTGCGTTGAAACCGGCTCGGCCCATAGAGACAGACCCCAACGAGCCTGTTTGATTGCTCATTCAAGGACCCCGTAGCAAGGCAATGAAAAAAGTGGAATTTCAGCACCAATTAGGGTTTTGCTCGGGCACCGAATGACCTATCGAGCCGAAACTTGGGATTCGAGGTCGCTTCACATAGGGCTAAACATAATGTGTGAACTGGACCCGCAGCTAGAACATAACTACGTATTATTTGTTTTATTATGGTTTAAATGGAAGGCGCTGTGAATTTTGGGCCTGCTCTGAAATATGTTATAGTTGGCATCTAAAGGAGTTGGAAAAAGTGAGTTTGGAGTCAGATGGTATCAGTTTGGTGTCTGAAAATATCTATTTGACTGATGGACACTGACTTGCTCGTTGACTTTTGTACATTTGCAATATGTTTCAACGGGGAGGTACCATGAGGAAAAAGCGACATGATGAAATTTCACGAAACGAGCGATGGAGAGGAACCACTATCACTGCCCGGCCATCCTGAGGTCATCAGACCGTTGACTTTTGCATTTCTAAAGTATTTAAGAGAATGTACGTTACATTTGCAATATGATTCAACATCACATCATATTGCAAATGCACGTTAGATTTGCAATATGATGTGATGTTGAATCATATTGCAAATGTAACGTGCATTCTTTAAATACTTTAGAAATACAAAAGTCAACGTCCTGATGACCTCAGGATGGCCGGGCAGTGATAGTGGTTCCTCTCCAACGCTCGTTGCGTGAAATTTCATCATGTCGATTTTGGTGATGGTACCCCCGCGTTGAAACATATTGCAAATGTACAAAAGTCGACTAGCAAGTCAACTAGCAAGTGTCAACAAAAGTCAACTAGCAAGTGTCCATCAGTCAATTGGATATTTTCAGACACCAAACTGATACCATCTGACTCCAAACTCACTTTTTACAACTCCTTTAGAAGCCAACTATCACATATTTCAGAGCAGGCCCAAAATTCACAGCGCCTTCCATGAATGCACCAAAATAGCATTCTGAAATCACCACTAAAATGACATCGCCATATTCTCCAGGCCGTGCCGAGTTCAACGGGATGCCCCGCTTGACCGTAGCTCGCTCGGTCTGAGCGCAGCGACCGTTACAAGAGAACGGACACGAATGACCTTTTGACCTCAATGTCAATTTTATTTGCTTTTGGGAGACAGAGAGAGAACCGTTAAGGTTAGAAACACAATTTCACCTCAGGAATGTTCTTAAGGTCCTCCCGATCTGTGCAAGCCTATCCTTGAGCTTGTGGCATTAACCCTTCACAGTTAAAAGAAGGTGTTTACATCAAACAGTTTACAATGACATTTCGCCCCATAGGAATACATTGACTGCTCCCCTAAATTCAACCTGAAGCCTATGTGGGTTATGAATGTCTTATGAACCTGTCTTTGATGACAGTCCATTAGGCCACCATGAGGTCTACCTGTGTCGATTCTAAGCTTCCTGGAGCAACCGGAAGTGGTTAAAATCACCCTAAAAGTGTTTGCAATAAGCACCCTGCAATTTGAGAGAAATAGTGCATTCAGCCCTATGTAAATCAGTCAATTTTTAACATATAGACTTAAAACTCAGGATTCTGTAACAGCATACTCCAGTGAGTATATGTCTTTACTTTCAGCTTCCTGTGCCAACCGGAAGTGCCATAATTGGTGTCAAATGGGCTGTTTTGAAGGGTTAAAAATGTCAAATCTTTCCAAAACTTCATAATTGTGATTAGGCAACCCTCCTGAACTGTAAATCAGTCATTAGTCCCATCAGATTTCAAAGAAAAATTTACACACCCAAACAGAAATGATGGAGGGACACACTGAGGGGCTAAGAGGCAGACAGTGCCTGTAGTAGTTACTTTTGTTCCAACTTTTAAAGAACCGTCAGACTTAGAGTTCTGAAACTTTACAAACCTGTTCTAGACCTCAGGTCGATTGTGCACGGTGAGTTATGTGGCTCTAGAAGGTTCTCAGACCGATAAACAGCCTCGTGTATTTGCTATGTTTTCAATTCATTTTCAGCTCAACGAAACTGACGACATTTAGAAAAGTCCCAGAGTCTCAAGACTAGGTGCATTGAAACCGGCTCGGCCCATAGAGTCAGACCCCAACGAGCCTGTTTGATTGCTCATTCAAGGACCCCGTAGCAAGGCAATGAAAAAAGTGGATTTTCAGCACCAATTAAGGTATTGCTCGGGCACCGAATGACCTATCGAGCCGAAACTTGGGATTCGAGGTCGCCTCACATAGGGCTAAACATAATGTGAGAACTGGACCCGCAGCTAGAACATAACTACGTATTATTTGTTTTATTATGGTTTAAATGGAAGGCGCTGTGAATTTTGGGCCTGCTCTGAAATATGTTATAGTTGGCTTCTAAAGGAGTTGGAAAAAGTGAGTTTAGTGTCAGATGGTATCAGTTTGGTGTCTGACAATATCCAATTGACTGATGGACACTGACTTGCTAGTTGACTTTTGTGCATTTGCAATATGTTTCAACGGGGGGGTACCATCACCAAAATCGACATGATGAAATTACCACGCAACGAGCGATGGAGAGGAACCACTAACACTGCCCGGCCATCCTGAGGTCATCAGGACGTTCAATTTTGTATTTCTAAAGTATTTAAAGAATGCACGTTACATTTGCAATATGATTCAACACATCATATTGCAAATGTAACACTGTGTGTTATGTTTGCAATATGATTCAACACATCATATTACAAATGTAACACTGTGTGTTATGTTTGCAATATGATTCAACACATCATATTGCAAATGTAACACTGTGTGTTATGTTTGCAATATGATTCAACACATCATATTACAAATGTAACACTGTGTGTTATGTTTGCAATATGATTCAACACATCATATTGCAAATGTAACACTGTGTGTTATGTTTGCAATATGATTCAACACATCATATTACAAATGTAACACTGTGTGTTATGTTTGCAATATGATTCAACACATCATATTGCAAATGTAACAGTGTGTGTTTGCAATATGATTCAACAGTGTGTTATGTTTGCAATATGATGTGATGTTTTTCACTGTTGAATCATATGCAAATGTAACGTGCATTCTTTAAATAAACCCTATGTGGGTTATGAATGTCTTATGAACCTGTCTTCAATGACAATCCATCAAGCCACTATGAGGTCTACCTGTGTTGATTCTAAGCTTCCTGGAGCAACCGGAAGTGATAAAATCACCCTAAAAGTGTTTTACCCAACCAGCAGTTTGTGATATATAGTGCATTCAACCCTGTGTAAATCAGTCAGTTCTTAACGTATAGACTTAAAACTCAGGATTCTGTAAAAGCATACCCCGATCAGGATAGGTGTTTACTTATAGCTTCCTGTGCCAACCGGAAGTGCCTTAAAATGGGGTCATAGGTGCTGTTTCAAAGGGTTAAAAAAGTCAGATCTTTCCAAAACTTTAAGTGTGTGATTAGGCAACCCTCATGAAGTGTAAATCAGTCATTTCTCTAATCAGATGTCAAAGAAAAGCTCACACACACACACACAGACACACACAGCAAGGATGGAATGAAAAAGTATGGTGCTTAAAGACACACAGAGCCTTAAATGCTTTTAGGGGGGATCCAGACTTCCATACCCGCTCTGGGAGCACTATACTACGGGCAAAAATCAATGGGTGCTGGCCTGAGTGATTTATGGAGGTTTTCAAAAAAAGTCAAAAAATATTCTGTTTCATGTTTTGGGTTACCACGCACGATTTTCAATACAGTTTTAAATGCTTCATTTTGGCCTTTTAAAAAAAAATGTTATTTTCGACTATGAAGGGGTGATACGTTTTTTCCAAATTTTTGACATTTTTGACTTTTGACTTCCTATGAAATCACATTCCAAATGCACAAAACATATTCCTTAAGTACAAGTAAACATTTATAAAAAATTATGATAATAAATGTGACTAAAGTATTTTCATACAGTTCTTACACATGTGTAATTGACATAAAACTCGAAAGAATTTCAAAAAACGGTCCAGAAAGCACTTTTTTAAAGGGGGTGATACGTTTTTTTCCAAATTTTTGACATTTTTGACTTTTGACTTTTGACTTCCTATGAAATCACATTCCAAATGCACAAAACATATACCTTAAGTTCAAATAAAATTTCAAAAAAAATTATGTTAATAAAATTTGAAAAAAGTATTTTCATATAGTTCTTACACATGTGTAATTGACATAAAACTCGAAAGAATTTCGAAAAACGGTCCAGAAAGCACTTTTTTAAGGGGGTGATAAGTTTTTGCCAAAACTTTCAAAATCTCAAAATTTTACTCTTGGGTCTTGACTTGCGTTACATAAAGCCTATGAAATATTTAGATAGAACAAACTCGCCCACTATAGGAATTTTGGAGTGTTACACAGCTCATTTGCAATATGGCATTTGCCATCAACTTTGGATGAAACACCGCCAGAAGTAGTGTACTTGTCCATCGTGTATATGCTGCGCTCGGTGCCAATAAGTTGCCATGTTATTTTGTACAATTGGGGGGGGACTTCCCTTACATACAGTATACCATTTCATAATGACTTCTATACAGTATACCATTTCATAATGACTTCCATACAGTATACCATTTCATAATGACTTCCATACAGTATACCATAATGACTTCCCTACAGTATACCATTTCATAATGACTTCCCTACAGTATACCATAATGACTTCCATACAGTATACCATTTCATAATGACTTCCATACAGTATACCATAATGACTTCCCTACAGTATACCATTTCATAATGACTTCCCTACAGTATACCATAATGACTTCCATACAGTATACCATTTCATAATGACTTCCATACAGTATACCATAATGACTTCCCTACAGTATACATTTCATAATGACTTCCCTACAGTATACCATAATGACTTCCATACAGTATACCATTTCATAATGACTTCCATACAGTATACCATAATGACTTCCATACAGTATACCATTTCATAATGACTTCCCTACAGTATACCATTTCATAATGACTTCCATACAGTATACCATAATGACTTCCATACAGTATACCATAATGACTTCCCTACAGTATACCATTTCATAATGACTTCCCTACAGTATACCATTTCATAATGACTTCTATACAGTATACCATAATGACTTCCATACAGTATACCATTTCATAATGACTTCCCTACAGTATACCATTTCATAATGACTTCCATACAGTATACATTTCATAATGACTTCCATACAGTATACCATTTCATAATGACTTCCCTACAGTATACCATAATGACTTCCATACAGTAAACCATTTCATAATGACTTCCATACAGTATACCATTTCATAATGACTTCTATACAGTATACCATAATGACTTCCATACAGTATACCATTTCATAATGACTTCCCTACAGTATACATTTCATAATGACTTCCCTACATTATACCATTTCATAATGACTTCTATACAGTATACCATTTAATAATGACTTCCATACAGTATACCATTTCATAATGACTTCCCTACAGTATACTGTTTCATAATGACTTCCATACAGTATACCATAATGACTTCCATACAGCATACCATTTCATAATGACTTCCCTACAGTATACCATTTCATAATGACTTCCATACAGTATACCATAATGACTTCCATACAGTATACCATTTCATAATGACTTCCCTACAGTATACCATAATGACTTCCATACAGTATACCATAATGACTTCCATACAGTATACCATAATGACTTCCATACAGTATACAATTTCATAATGACTTCCATACAGTATACCATAATGACTTCCATACAGTATACCATTTCATAATGACTTCCCTACAGTATACCATAATGACTTCCATACAGTATACCATAATGACTTCCATACAGTATACCATAATGACTTCCATACAGTATACCATAATGACTTCCATACAGTATACCATTTCATAATGACTTCCCTACAGTATACCATAATGACTTCCATACAGTATACCATAATGACTTCCATACAGTATACCATTTCATAATGACTTCCATACAGTATACCATTTCATAATGACTTCCATACAGTATACCATAATGACTTCTATACAGTATACCATAATGACTTCCATACAGTATACCATTTCATAATGACTTCCATACAGTATACCATAATGACTTCCATACAGTATACCATTTCATAATGACTTCCATACAGTATACCATTTCATAATGACTTCCATACAGTATACCATTTCATAATGACTTCCATACAGTATACCATTTCATAATGACTTCCCTACAGTATACCATAATGACTTCCATACAGTATACCATTTCATAATGACTTCCATACAGTATACCATAATGACTTCCATACAGTATACCATTTCATAATGACTTCCATACAGTATACCATAATGACTTCCATACAGTATACCATAATGACTTCCATACAGTATACCATTTCATAATGACTTCCCTACAGTATACCATTTCATAATGACTTCCATACAGTATACCATTTCATAATGACTTCCCTACAGTATACCATAATGACTTCCATACAGTATACCATAATGACTTCCATACAGTATACCATTTCATAATGACTTCCATACAGTATACCATAATGACTTCCATACAGTATACTATAATGACTTCCATACAGTATACATTTCATAATGACTTCCATACAGTATACCATAATGACTTCCATACAGTATACCATTTCATAATGACTTCCCTACAGTATACCATTTCATAATGACTTCCATACAGTATACCATTTCATAATGACTTCTATACAGTATACCATAATGACTTCCATACAGTATACCATTTCATAATGACTTCCATACTGTATACCATAATGACTTCCATACAGTAAACCATTTCATAATGACTTCCATACAGTATACCATTTCATAATGACTTCTATACAGTATACCATAATGACTTCTATACAGTATACCATTTCATAATGACTTCCATACAGTATACCATAATGACTTCCATACAGTATACCATTTCATAATGACTTCCCTACAGTATACCATTTCATAATGACTTCCATACAGTATACCATTTCATAATGACTTCCATACAGTATACCATTTCATAATGACTTCCCTACAGTATACCATAATGACTTCCATACAGTATACCATAATGACTTCCATACAGTATACCATAATGACTTCCATACAGTATACCATAATGACTTCCATACAGTATACCATTTCATAATGACTTCCATACAGTATACCATTTCATAATGACTTCCCTACAGTATACCATAATGACTTCCATACAGTATACCATAATGACTTCCATACAGTATACCATAATGACTTCCATACAGTATACCATTTCATAATGACTTCCATACAGTATACCATTTCATAATGACTTCCATACAGTATACCATTTCATAATGACTTCTATACAGTATACCATTTCATAATGACTTCTATACAGTATACCATTTCATAATGACTTCCCTACAGTATACCATAATGACTTCCATACAGTATACCATTTCATAATGACTTCCCTACAGTATACCATTTCATAATGACTTCCATACAGTATACCATAATGACTTCCATACAGTATACCATTTCATAATGACTTCCATACAGTATACCATTTCATAATGACTTCTATACAGTATACCATAATGACTTCCATACAGTATACCATTTCATAATGACTTCCATACAGTATACCATAATGACTTCCATACAGTATACCATTTCATAATGACTTCCCTACAGTATACCATTTCATAATGACTTCCATACAGTATACCATTTCATAATGACTTCCATACAGTATACCATTTCATAATGACTTCCCTACAGTATACCATAATGACTTCCATACAGTATACCATAATGACTTCCATACAGTATACCATAATGACTTCCATACAGTATACCATAATGACTTCCATACAGTATACCATTTCATAATGACTTCCATACAGTATACCATTTCATAATGACTTCCCTACAGTATACCATAATGACTTCCATACAGTATACCATAATGACTTCCATACAGTATACCATAATGACTTCCATACAGTATACCATTTCATAATGACTTCCATACAGTATACCATTTCATAATGACTTCTATACAGTATACCATTTCATAATGACTTCCCTACAGTATACCATAATGACTTCCATACAGTATACCATTTCATAATGACTTCCCTACAGTATACCATTTCATAATGACTTCCATACAGTATACCATAATGACTTCCATACAGTATACCATTTCATAATGACTTCCATACAGTATACCATTTCATAATGACTTCCATACAGTATACCATTTCATAATGACTTCTATACAGTATACCATTTCATAATGACTTCCCTACAGTATACCATAATGACTTCCATACAGTATACCATTTCATAATGACTTCCCTACAGTATACCATTTCATAATGACTTCCCTACAGTAAACCATTTCATAATGACTTCCCTACAGTATACCATTTCATAATGACTTCCATACAGTATACCATTTCATAATGACTTCTATACAGTATACCATTTCATAATGACTTCCATACAGTATACCATAATGACTTCCATACAGTATACCATAATGACTTCCATACAGTATACCATTTCATAATGACTTCCCTACAGTATACCATTTCATAATGACTTCCCTACAGTAAACCATTTCATAATGACTTCTATACAGTATACCATTTCATAATGACTTCCATACAGTATACCATAATGACTTCCATACAGTATAACATAATGACTTCCATACAGTATACCATAATGACTTTCATACAGTATACCATTTCATAATGACTTCCATACAGTATACCATTTCATAATGACTTCCATACAGTATACCATAAGGACTTCCATACAGTATACCATAATGACTTCCATACAGTATACCATTTCATAATGACTTCCATACAGTATACCATTTCATAATGACTTCCCTACAGTATACCATAATGACTTCCATACAGTATACCATTTCATAATGACTTCCATACAGTATACCATAATGACTTCCATACAGTATACCATTTCATAATGACTTCCATACAGTATACCATAATGACTTCCATACAGTATACCATAATGACTTCCATACAGTATACCATTTCATAATGACTTCCCTACAGTATACCATAATGACTTCCCTACAGTATACCATTTCATAATGACTTCCCTACAGTATACCATTTCATAATGACTTCCATACAGTATACCATTTCATAATGACTTCCCTACAGTATACCATTTCATAATGACTTCCCTACAGTATACCATTTCATAATGACTTCCATACAGTATACCATTTTAACCACTAAACTATTGTTTATTTCTGTCATGTTGTATTGGTTTTCAACTTTATTTCATTGTCCGGTAGCCAAATGCACATTGGTGCGTAGCCTACTACCTTGTGTGCATTGCAGTAAGGATACAGGTCATTGCATCCTCGACTTGTATGTTCTGTTAATATTAGTTACCAAAATCTAATGTGATCTTTTTTTTTTTTTTTTTTTAATTTTATCCCCTTTTCTCCCCAATTTTCGTGGTATCCAATCGCTAGTAATTACTATCTTGTCTCATCACTACAACTCCCGTACGGGCTCGGGAGAGACGAAGGTCGAAAGCCATGCGTCCTTCGAAGCACAACCCAACCAAGCCGCACTGCTTCTTTAACACAGCGCGCCTCCAACCCGGAAGCCAGCCGCACCAATGTGTCGGAGGAAACACCGTGCACCTGGCCCCCTTGGTTAGCGCGCACTGCGCCCGGCCCACCACAGGAGTCGCTGGAGCGCGATGAGACAAGGATATCCCTACCGGCCAAACCCACCCTAACCCGGACGACGCTAGCCCAATTGTGCGTCGCCCCACGGACCTCCCGGTCGCGGCCGGCTGCGACAGAGCCTGGGCGCGAACCCAGAGACTCTGGTGGCGCAGTTAGCACTGCGATGCAGTGCCCTAG
>NW_024060808.1:5000-20000 GCF_016432855.1 Salvelinus namaycush | reverse complement strand
ATGTTGGTATCCTAGTGACAGGTTGGCAGTATGTTGGTGTCCTAGAGACAGGTTAGCAGTATGTTGGTATCCTAGTGACAGGTTAGCAGTATGTTGGTGTCCTAGAGACAGGTTGGTTAATGTTTTTCCCTCTCTCTCTTCTCCAGTCCAGACAGTGGTGTAGATATGGGGCACCAAGACCAGTTCACTACTACAGCACCCTACCACCTGCCACAGGTAACACAAAAACACACTGTTTTGAAAGTCTCTGAAAATGTTTTGTTACTAGCCTACCTGTTTCATTTGGATCTACACGACTTTTAAAATCCATCGCGGAGCCTCTCACATTAAATCCTACCATCGCGGAGCCTCTCACATTAAATCCTACCATCGCGGAGCCTCTCACATTAAATCCTACCATCGCGGAGCCTCTCACATTAAATCCTATCTTCGCGGAGCCTCTCACATTAAATCCTGTCATCGCGGAGCCTCTTACATTAAAATCCTGTCATCGCGGAGCCTCTCACATTAAATCCTACCATCGCGGAGCCTCTCACATTAAATCCTACCATCGCGGAGCCTCTCACATTAAATCCTGTCATCGCGGAGCCTCTCACATTAAATCCTACCATCGCGGAGCCTCTCACATTAAATCCTACCATCGCGGAGCCTCTCACATTAAATCCTACCATCGCGGAGCCTCTCACATTAAATTACTGTCTTTCCTGTAGTTTTTTGTGTTGCCAACGTGCACTAAACAACCTGGCACAGATGGGGTGTCACACACTAGAAGATTCTTCACTTTGGTCGTGAGGATTCTCCATGCCACCACGCTGTCTCACAAAAAAACTATGATGTGATGATTAGATTTGTTAATGTGGCTATAAACGAGTTGTGGCTCAAACCAACTTCAGAATTTGACTTTAACGAATTTGACACTTTTGGTTAAAGGCATCACTCCTACTCCAGGGGACTTCTGGGTAATACTCCAGGGGACTTGTGGGTAATACTCCAGGGGACTTCTGGGTAATACTTCAGGGGACGTCTGGGTAATACTCCAGGGGACGTCTGGGTAATACTCCAGGGGACTTCTGGGTAATACTCCAGGGGACTTCTGGGTAATACTCCAGGGGACTTCTGGGTAATACTCCAGGGGACTTCTGGGTAATGCTAAACAACGTCATCATCATCCCACTGGCTTCTTCTCTGACCAGCTCTCATTGGCTATTGCTGATCCCCGTTCTCAGAACTTGTCTTTGCACATCTCACACTACAAGAACATTGCAGATTTTGAAAAAACATCGGGACGTCTGGGACGTCTGGGACGTCTGGGACGTCTGGGACGTCTGGGACGTCTGGGACGTCTGGGACGTCTGGGACGTCTGGGACCTCTGGGACGTCTGGGACGTCTGGGACCTCTGGGACGTCTGGGACGTCTGGGACCTCTGGGACGTCTGGGACGTCTGGGACGTCTGGGACGTCTGGGACCTCTGGGACCTCTGGGACGTCTGGGACGTCTGGGACGTCTGGGACCTCTGGGACCTCTGGGACGTCTGGGACCTCTGGGACCTCTGGGACGTCTGGGACCTCTGGGACGTCTGGGACCTCTGGGACCTCTGGGACCTCTGGGACCTCTGGGACGTCTGGGACGTCTGGGACGTCTGGGACTGCTCAAAGATGGGATCGGTAGCTCTCCTATTGCGTCTCTGACCCGCTCACAATAAACGGGCCGTGCGTCCCGAGTAGGCAATGACATGGGGATTTTGTCTCCGATCTCAAAAGCTCGTCCGAATTGTCCCGGGCTTGCGACTGTCTAAATTCCTGCTGTTTGTTACTGTTAAAAACTGACCTGCAACCTGCCCTGTCTGTAACTGTGCTGCTACCAAAGATAAAGGTGGGAGTAATGGAGAGGACAGTGTTTTCTCTGTCACTGCTGACAGATCTTTTACATCAACACAAAGGGTTCTACAGGCAGTTGTCCAAATACTGATGGACTCAACTGAAAAAAGATGATCAGACCAGAGGTCCAGGACCTGGAGAACCGTTTGTATTTCTCCCAGGGAGAGGTGTAGAGACCAGAGGTCCAGGACCTGGAGAACCGTTTGTATTTCTCCCAGGGAGAGGTGTAGAGACCAGAGGTCCAGGACCTGGAGAACCGTTTGTATTTCTCCCAGGGAGAGGTGTAGAGACCAGAGGTCCAGGACCTGAAGAACAGTTTGTAGTTCTCCCAGGGAGAGGTGTAGAGACCAGAGGTCCAGGACCTGAAGAACAGTTTGTAGTTCTCCCAGGGAGAGGTGTAGAGACCAGAGGTCCAGGACCTGGAGAACAGTTTGTAGTTCTCCCAGGGAGAGGTGTAGAGACCAGAGGTCCAGGACCTGAAGAACAGTTTGAAGTTCTCCCAGGGAGAGGTGTAGAGACCAGAGGTCCAGGACCTGAAGAACAGTTTGTAGTTCTCCCAGGGAGAGGTGTAGAGACCAGAGGTCCAGGACCTGTAGAACAGTTTGTAGTTCTCCCAGGGAGAGGTGTAGAGACCAGAGGTCCAGGACCTGTAGAACAGTTTGTAGATCTCCCAGGGAGAGGTGTAGAGACCAGAGGTCCAGGACCTGTAGAACAGTTTGTAGTTCTCCCAGGGAGAGGTGTAGAGACCAGAGGTCCAGGACCTGGAGAACCGTTTGTATTTCTCCCAGGGAGAGGTGTAGAGACCAGAGATCCAGGACCTGAAGAACAGTTTGTAGTTCTCCCAGGGAGAGGTGTAGAGACCAGAGGTCCAGGACCTGTAGAACAGTTTGTAGTTCTCCCAGGGAGAGGTGTAGAGACCAGAGGTCCAGGACCTGAAGAACAGTTTGTAGTTCTCCCAGGGAGAGGTGTAGAGACCAGAGGTCCAGGACCTGAAGAACAGTTTGTATTTCTCCTAGGGAGAGGTGGATATCAGACCAGAGGTGTAGAGACCAGAGATGGATATCAGACCAGAGGTGTAGAGACCAGAGATGGATATCAGACCAGAGGTGTAGAGACCAGAGATGGATATCAGACCAGAGGTGTAGAGACCAGAGATGGATATCAGACCAGAGGTGTAGAAACTTGCAGCAAGATGAAGACAAACAGGAAGTCCTCTCAATATAATATTCAATTTTATTTGGAACAACAATCCAGACAAAATTAAACGGGCCTATTTATATAATGATTATGAATTCGGAGGGCAGAAATTATTACATTGTAAAACACTAAACCTTTCACTAAAGGCTTCAGTCATACAAAAGTTAGACTTAAATCCATACAGGTTCTCTAGCAGATTATTACGAATGTCTCTGTTACGTTCGTCGTCAAATGAATGAGACCAAAGCGCAGCGTGAAAATTGTTCATCGTACTTTATTAGAATGAACACCATAAACAACAAAGGATAAACAAACGTAAAGTTCTGCAGGGCTAAATAGCTACTGTGCAAAAACAACATCCCACAAACTATGGTGGAAAAAGGGCTGCCTAAGTATGATTCCCAATCAGAGATAGCGATAGACAGCTGCCTCTGATTGGGAACCATACCCGGCCAACAAAGAAATAGAAAAACTAGAATGCCCACCCAAATCACACCCCGACCTAACCAAATAGAGAATTAAAAGGCTCTCTAAGGTCAGGGTGTGACAGTCTCACCCCATGTTCAAGAAGGGCCTTTTTCCTTTTCATTCAGATTACAAACTCTCACTTTAGGTTATTTTCTAAATGGAATCTCCAAAATATCGCTATTTTTAAAAACCGTATTAGAAAGTTGGTTGCAGTTTCAGTTTAATCAGAAAATACAACAAATATTACAGCAAATATTATGGTTCAACTCAAATATACAGATTGATTAAAGATTTTTTTTTAAAATGCTTAAATGGTATCATCTTTGTAAATTATATCATAAATAGGACTGGTGGAGTTATGTCACACATGCAGCTAACAAAAATATATGGGAATGTCTGTCCTAATTACAACCAACTATTTGCAGTACTACCTCAACAGTGGAAGAGGCAAGTGGAAGGTGGGAAAGTAAGGAACTTGTCTGTCGACATTAAAGACCAACATTGGTTAAAGAAAATTGTGATGAATAAAATAAGGACCCAAAAATTGACAGTTGTTGACATATTTGCAAAATAGTTGGGAAGAGATTTTCGATGTCCCGATTCCACGACACATGGTTAACGAACTGACACGCAAAACGACGCCGGATTCCAAAATTATAAGGGTTTAATTTAAATGATATTACAAAATTATTGCAACCAATAGAATGTTTTATATATATATATATATATATATATATATATATATACAGAGCATTTGGAAAGTATTCAGACCCCTTTTTCCAAATATTGTTACGTTACAGCCATATTCTAAAATTGTTATTATTAATTTTTCAATTTAAAATATCAAAGCGTCTATAAATACTTATGTAAATGTACTTATGTTTTTAATTTTGAATACATTTGCAAAAATGTCTAAAAACCTGTTTTTCGCTATGTCATTATGGAGTATTGTGTGTAGATTGAGAGAAACCCAGTCATGTGAAATCCATAGATTAGGACCTAATGAATTTATTTACATCGATTGATTTCCTTATATGAACTGTAACTCCTATCTCCCCCCCTTCTCTCTCTCTCCTCCCTTTTCTCTCTCTTTCTCTCTCCTCCTCCCTCCATCTCCTCTCTCTCCACTCCCCCTCTTCTCTTTCTCCCCCCCCTCCTCCTCTCTCCACCCCCTCTTCTCTCTCTCTCCACCCCTCCCCCTCCTCTCTCTCCACCCCCCTTCTTCTCTCTCTCCACCCCTCCTCTCTCCTCTCTCTCCACCCCTGCCCCCCATCTCCTCTCTCCGTCTCCTCTCCAGATATATCTGTACAGTATAAGTATGGACGACCAGTGTTGTCTCTCCCCCTGCCCTCCCGTAGTGAATTGTGTCAGTTCAGTCTGCGTCCCATGTTGATGACAGTAACAGACTTCCTGTCAGACATTCAGAGAGAGGACCCTGGAGTAGCTACTGCAGCTGTACTGAGCACAGGTAGGTGAACGCACATAAACACACCCCTGCATGCTTCACGACTGTGTTAGCCTGCTGAGCTAAAGGCATTAGCGCCAGGAACTAACAAAAGTCTTCAGGTCTCAGGCAAGATCTGTTAATTTGTGGATTCACAACCATCGTGTAAAAATATCAACATCTTCACTAACCTATTCTGACAGTAACAACATCCCTTTGTCTTCTCCTCTCTTCCTACCCTCTCTCCTCTCCTTTCCTCCACCTCTAATCCCCTCTCCCTTCCTCCACTCTCCCTCTTCACCTCCTCTCCCTCCTCCTCATCTTCCTCCTCCTCCCCTCCCAGATGGAGAGAGGGTATGCTCTACCACCTCTATAGACACAGTTCTCAATCAAGACTTCCAGATCCTCATCAACAGCACCATCTACAGGATACACTCCCCGGGCAGAGGTACCCGAACGCTCTGTGTGTGTGTGTGTGTGTGTGTGTGTGTGTGTGTGTGTGTGTGTGTGTGTGTGTGTGTGTGTGTGTGTGTGTGAGAGAGAGGAGACAGAGGGGGGAGAAGAGAGAGAGAGAAGAAGGGGGAGAGAGAGGAGACATGATCAGGGTTGAGTGTAATGTGTTAGAGTACTCAGGCTACTTTTTGTTGTTAACGGAGTAACCTAACACGTTAAGTTTTACAATTTAAGTAATAGTTTGTTTTTAAAATATGCAAGTCGCTACTTTTACAATATTATTTAACATTTTCTTTGTCAGCACAAAAAGAAAAAAAGGAAAATACCTCCTATGTTCTTCTCTTCCTGTTTCTGCTCTGAACTCTCTTGACCAATCAACATGATGCAAATGTACATGGCAGAGGTAAACAGTGGACAGACTGCTGTTTGTTGCTGTAGTTTGGGGTTAACGGTGACAGAGGTAAACAGTGGACAGACTCCTGTTTGTTGCTGTAGTTTGGGGTTAACGGTGACAGAGGTAAACAGTGGACAGACTCCTGTTTGTTGCTGTAGTTTGGGGTTAACGGTGACAGAGGTAAACAGTGGACAGACTCCTGTTTGTTGCTGTAGTTTGGGGTTAACGGTGACAGAGGTAAACAGTGGACAGACTGCTGTTTGTTGCTGTAGTTTGGGGTTAACGGTGACAGAGGTAAACAGTGGACAGACTGCTGTTTGTTGCTGTAGTTTGGGGTTAACGGTGACAGAGGTAAACAGTGGACAGACTCCTGTTTGTTGCTGTAGTTTGGGGTTAACGGTGACAGAGGTAAACAGTGGACAGACTCCTGTTTGTTGCTGTAGTTTGGGGTTAACGGTGACAGAGGTAAACAGTGGACAGACTGCTGTTTGTTGCTGTAGTTTTGGGGTTAACGGTGACAGAGGTAAACAGTGGACAGACTCCTGTTTGTTGCTGTAGTTTGGGGTTAACGGTGACAGAGGTAAACAGTGGTCAGACTCCTGTTTGTTGCTGTAGTTTTGGGGTTAACGGTGACAGAGGTAAACAATGGACAGACTCCTGTTTGTTGCTGTAGTTTTGGGTTAACGGTGACAGAGGTAAACAGTGGACAGACTCCTGTTTGTTGCTGTAGTTTAGGGTTAACGGTGACAGAGGTAAACAGTGGACAGACTCCTGTTTGTTGCTGTAGTTTGGGGTTAACGGTGACAGAGGTAAACAGTGGACAGACTGCTGTTTGTTGCTGTAGTTTTGTGGTTAACGGTGAACGAGGTAAACAGTGGTCAGACTGCTGTTTGTTGCTGTAGTTTTGGGGTTAACGGTGACAGAGGTAAACAGTGGACAGACTCCTGTTTGTTGCTGTAGTTTTGGGGTTAACGGTGACAGAGGTAAACAGTGGACAGACTCCTGTTTGTTGCTGTAGTTTTGGGGTTAACGGTGACAGAGGTAAACAGTGGACAGACTCCTGTTTGTTGCTGTAGTTTTGGGGTTAACGGTGACAGAGGTAAACAATGGACAGACTCCTGTTTGTTGCTGTAGTTTGGGGTTAACGGTGACAGAGGTAAACAGTGGTCAGACTCCTGTTTGTTGCTGTAGTTTTGGGGTTAACGGTGACAGAGGTAAACAGTGGTCAGACTGCTGTTTGTTGCTGTAGTTTTGGGGTTAACGGTGACAGAGGTAAACAGTGGACAGAATGCTGTTTGTTGCTGTAGTTTTGGGGTTAACGGTGACAGAGGTAAACAGTGGACAGACTCCTGTTTGTTGCTGTAGTTTTGGGGTTAACGGTGGCAGAGGTAAACAGTGGACAGACTGCTGTTTGTTGCTGTAGTTTTGGGGTTAACGGTGACAGAGGTAAACAGTGGACAGACTCCTGTTTGTTGCTGTAGTTTTGGGGTTAACGGTGACAGAGGTAAACAGTGGACAGACTCCTGTTTGTTGCTGTAGTTTGGGGTTAACGGTGACAGAGGTAAACAGTGGACAGACTCCTGTTTGTTGTTGTAGTTTTGGGGTTAACGGTGGCAGAGGTAAACAGTGGACAGACTCCTGTTTGTTGCTGTAGTTTTGGGGTTAACGGTGACAGAGGTAAACAGTGGACAGACTCCTGTTTGTTGCTGTAGTTTGGGGTTAACGGTGACAGAGGTAAACAGTGGACAGACTCCTGTTTGTTGTTGTAGTTTTGGGGTTAACGGTGACAGAGGTAAACAGTGGACAGACTGCTGTTTGTTGCTGTAGTTTGGGGTTAACGGTGACAGAGGTAAACAGTGGACAGACTCCTGTTTGTTGCTGTAGTTTGGGGTTAACGGTGACAGAGGTAAACAGTGGACAGACTGCTGTTTGTTGCTGTAGTTTGGGGTTAACGGTGACAGAGGTAAACAGGGGACAGACTGCTGTTTGTTGCTGTAGTTTGGGGTTAACGGTGACAGAGGTAAACAGTGGACAGACTCCTGTTTGTTGCTGTAGTTTGGGGTTAACGGTGACAGAGGTAAACAGTGGACAGACTCCTGTTTGTTGCTGTAGTTTTGGGGCTAACGGTGACAGAGGTAAACAGTGGACAGACTGCTGTTTGTTGCTGTAGTTTTGGGGTTAACGGTGACAGAGGTAAACAGTGGACAGACTCCTGTTTGTTGCTTTAGTTTTGGGGTTAACGGTGACAGAGGTAAACAGTGGACAGACTGCTGTTTGTTGCTGTAGTTTTGGGGTTAACGGTGACAGAGGTAAACAGTGGTCAGACTGCTGTTTGTTGCATTAGTTTTGGGGTTAACGGTGACAGAGGTAAACAGTGGACAGGCTCCTGTTTGTTGCTGTAGTTTTGGGGTTAACAGTGACAGAGGTAAACAGTGGACAGACTCCTGTTTGTTGCAGTAGTTTTGGGGTTAACGGTGACAGAGGTAAACAGTGGACAGACTCCTGTTTGTTGCTGTAGTTTGGGGTTAACGGTGACAGAGGTAAACAGTGGACAGACTCCTGTTTGTTGCTGTAGTTTGGGGTTAACGGTGACAGAGGTAAACAGGGGACAGACTCCTGTTTGTTGCTGTAGTTTTGGGGTTAACGGTGACAGAGGTAAACAGTGGACAGACTCCTGTTTGTTGCTGTAGTTTTGGGGTTAACGGTGACAGAGGTAAACAGTGGACAGACTCCTGTTTGTTGCTGTAGTTTGGGGTTAACGGTGACAGAGGTAAACAGGGGACAGACTCCTGTTTGTTGCTGTAGTTTTGGGGTTAACGGTGAAGGAGGTAAACAGTGGACAGACTCCTGTTTGTTGCTGTAGTTTTGGGGTTAACGGTGACAGAGGTAAACAGTGGACAGACTCCTGTTTGTTGCTGTAGTTTGGGGTTAACGGTGACAGAGGTAAACAGTGGACAGACTGCTGTTTGTTGCTGTAGTTTTGGGGTTAACGGTGACAGAGGTAAACAGTGGACAGATTGCTGTTTGTTGCTGTAGTTTTGGGGTTAGCGGTGACAGAGGTAAACAGTGGTCAGACTGCTGTTTGTTGCTGTAGTTTTGGGTTAACGGTGACAGAGGTAAACAGTGGACAGACTCCTGTTTGTTGCTGTAGTTTTGGGGTTAACGGTGACAGAGGTAAACAGTGGACAGACTCCTGTTTGTTGCTGTAGTTTTGGGGTTAACGGTGACAGAGGTAAACAGTGGACAGACTCCTGTTTGTTGCTGTAGTTTGGGGTTAACGGTGACAGAGGTAAACAGTGGACAGAATGCTGTTTGTTGCTGTAGTTTGGGGTTAACGGTGACAGAGGTAAACAGTGGACAGACTCCTGTTTGTTGCTGTAGTTTGGGGTTAACGGTGACAGAGGTAAACAGTGGACAGACTCCTGTTTGTTGCTGTAGTTTGGGGTTAACGGTGACAGAGGTAAACAGTGGACAGACTCCTGTTTGTTGCTGTAGTTTGGGGTTAACGGTGACAGAGGTAAACAGTGGTCAGACTGCTGTTTGTTGCTGTAGTTTTGGGGTTAACGGTGACAGAGGTAAACAGTGGACAGAATGCTGTTTGTTGCTGTAGTTTTGGGGTTAACGGTGACAGAGGTAAACAGTGGACAGACTCCTGTTTGTTGCTGTAGTTTGGGGTTAACGGTGACAGAGGTAAACAGTGGACAGACTCCTGTTTGTTGCTGTAGTTTGGGGTTAACGGTGACAGAGGTAAACAGTGGACAGACTGCTGTTTGTTGCTGTAGTTTGGGGTTAACGGTGACAGAGGTAAACAGTGGACAGACTGCTGTTTGTTGCTGTAGTTTGGGGTTAACGGTGACAGAGGTAAACAGTGGACAGACTCCTGTTTGTTGCTGTAGTTTTGGGGTTAACGGTGACAGAGGTAAACAGTGGACAGACTGCTGTTTGTTGCTGTAGTTTGGGGTTAACGGTAAGAGAGGTAAACAGTGGACAGACTGCTGTTTGTCGCTGTAGTTTGGGGTTAACGGTGACAGAGGTAAACAGTGGACAGACTGCTGTTTGTCGCTGTAGTTTGGGGTTAACGGTGACAGAGGTAAACAGTGGACAGACTCCTGTTTGTTGCTGTAGTTTGGGGTTAACGGTGACAGAGGTAAACAGTGGTCAGACTGCTGTTTGTTGCTGTAGTTTGGGGTTAACGGTGACAGAGGTAAACAGTGGACAGACTCCTGTTTGTTGCTGTAGTTTGGGGTTAACGGTGACAGAGGTAAACAGTGGACAGACTCCTGTTTGTTGCTGTAGTTTGGGGTTAACGGTGACAGAGGTAAACAGTGGACAGACTCCTGTTTGTTGCTGTAGTTTGGGGTTAACGGTGACAGAGGTAAACAGTGGACAGACTCCTGTTTGTTGCTGTAGTTTGGGGTTAACGGTGACAGAGGTAAACAGTGGACAGACTGCTGTTTGTTGCTGTAGTTTTGGGGTTAACGGTGACAGAGGTAAACAGTGGACAGACTGCTGTTTTTTGTTGTAGTTTGGGGTTAACGGTGACAGAGGTAAACAGTGGACAGACTGCTGTTTGTTGCTGTAGTTTTGGGTTAACGGTGACAGAGGTAAACAGTGGACAGACTCCTGTTTGTTGTTGTAGTTTGGGGTTAACGGTGACAGAGGTAAACAGTGGACAGACTCCTGTTTGTTGCTGTAGTTTGGGGTTAACGGTGACAGAGGTAAACAGTGGACAGACTCCTGTTTGTTGCTGTAGTTTGGGGTTAACGGTGACAGAGGTAAACAGTGGACAGACTCCTGTTTGTTGCTGTAGTTTGGGGTTAACGGTGACAGAGGTAAACAGGGGACAGACTCCTGTTTGTTGCTGTAGTTTTGGGGTTAACGGTGACAGAGGTAAACAGTGGACAGACTGCTGTTTGTTGCTGTAGTTTTGGGGTTAACGGTGACAGAGGTAAACAGTGGACAGACTCCTGTTTGTTGCTTTAGTTTTGGGGTTAACGGTGACAGAGGTAAACAGTGGACAGACTGCTGTTTGTTGCTGTAGTTTTGGGGTTAACGGTGACAGAGGTAAACAGTGGTCAGACTGCTGTTTGTTGCTGTAGTTTTGGGGTTAACGGTGACAGAGGTAAACAGTGGACAGACTCCTGTTTGTTGCTGTAGTTTGGGGTTAACGGTGACAGAGGTAAACAGTGGTCAGACTGCTGTTTGTTGCATTAGTTTTGGGGTTAACGGTGACAGAGGTAAACAGTGGACAGGCTCCTGTTTGTTGCTGTAGTTTTGGGGTTAACGGTGACAGAGGTAAACAGTGGACAGACTCCTGTTTGTTGCAGTAGTTTTGGGGTTAACGGTGACAGAGGTAAACAGTGGACAGACTCCTGTTTGTTGCTGTAGTTTGGGGTTAACGGTGACAGAGGTAAACAGTGGACAGACTCCTGTTTGTTGCTGTAGTTTGGGGTTAACGGTGACAGAGGTAAACAGGGGACAGACTCCTGTTTGTTGCTGTAGTTTTGGGGTTAACGGTGACAGAGGTAAACAGTGGACAGACTCCTGTTTGTTGCTGTAGTTTTGGGGTTAACGGTGACAGAGGTAAACAGTGGACAGACTCCTGTTTGTTGCTGTAGTTTGGGGTTAACGGTGACAGAGGTAAACAGGGGACAGACTCCTGTTTGTTGCTGTAGTTTTGGGGTTAACGGTGACAGAGGTAAACAGTGGACAGACTGCTGTTTGTTGCTGTAGTTTTGGGGTTAGCGGTGACAGAGGTAAACAGTGGTCAGACTGCTGTTTGTTGCTGTAGTTTTGGGTTAACGGTGACAGAGGTAAACAGTGGACAGACTCCTGTTTGTTGCTGTAGTTTTGGGGTTAACGGTGACAGAGGTAAACAGTGGACAGACTCCTGTTTGTTGCTGTAGTTTTGGGGTTAACGGTGACAGAGGTAAACAGGGGACAGACTCCTGTTTGTTGCTGTAGTTTGGGGTTAACGGTGACAGAGGTAAACAGTGGACAGACTCCTGTTTGTTGCTGTAGTTTTGGGGTTAACGGTGACAGAGGTAAACAGTGGACAGACTGCTGTTTGTTGCTGTAGTTTGGGGTTAACGGTGACAGAGGTAAACAGTGGACAGACTCCTGTTTGTTGCTGTAGTTTTGGGGTTAACGGTGACAGAGGTAAACAGTGGACAGACTGCTGTTTGTTGCTGTAGTTTTGGGGTTAACGGTGACAGAGGTAAATAGTGGACAGACTGCTGTTTGTTGCTGTAGTTTTGGGGTTAACGGTGACAGAGGTAAACAGTGGACAGACTCCTGTTTGTTGCTGTAGTTTGGGGTTAACGGTGACAGAGGTAAACAGGGGACAGACTGCTGTTTGTTGCTGTAGTTTGGGGTTAACGGTGACAGAGGTAAACAGTGGACAGACTGCTGTTTGTTGCTGTAGTTTTGTGGTTAACGGTGACAGAGGTAAACAGTGGTCAGACTGCTGTTTGTTGCAATAGTTTTGGGGTTAACGGTGACAGAGGTAAACAGTGGACAGACTCCTGTTTGTTGCTGTAGTTTTGGGGTTAACGGTGACAGAGGTAAACAGTGGACAGACTCCTGTTTGTTGCTGTAGTTTTGGGGTTAACGGTGACAGAGGTAAACAGTGGACAGACTCCTGTTTGTTGCTAACAGCAACAGTGAAACAGAACTTTTGCCAGATCTGATTCTGATACAAATCTGTTTTCTGGTTCGTTTCCTTGTTCCTTGTCAATCATCATTGGCTCGTTGGTGAAATTAGCATTATAACAATATCTTTAATTAAATCATTCAATTAATTGTAATTGCAGACAGAAGTTGACAATCAGGAACACAGCACGCATGTTTCCCAGTAAGTTCTGCATCAAAGGAAAAGGTCCCAAGTCCAGCCCTAGTGATGTCACTGCCTACATCATTACCTTCTACTCATGAGACCAAAACCATGCCTACGCAGCTATATAAACAAGACTTTTAGTGTGTTATCTAAAAGCTTAGCAGTAAATGTCCGAGTTGATTTATAGTGGAATGTCTGACTAGTCTCTTATCTCTTACACTCCCCTGCAGAGTTCTGTCTTCACAGTCACACATTTCTCAGACCGTTTCTTTATAAGAGGCAAAGAGACTAGAAAAGTACTGTGGAACAATACTAAACCTTTATAATTAATATATATATTGTTAATCTGTAGTCTAGGACCCTATAAATGTAAAGAGGGAGGGGTCTTATAACCCCTCCCCTTCTATTAATACAACATAAGCATAATCAATTATTATAATACATCAATCCCCTATCATGACCCCTAGGTGATCTGTGTATCAGGTGGAAACTCAGTTTGGTGCGCTCCTGTGATTGGCTGAAATAGCGTTGTCAGGGGAGACTGAAGGCCTAACTGTGCAGCAGTAGCTCCACACACTGTTATGTTCAAAGGGTCACAACGTTACTGACTGTGGAAAGTAACATAATGTATTTTAATGGAAGCTGGAACAAGTCACTGATAAAAATAACGTTCCTCAACTGGCCATGAACCAGACATTATATTATATCTTTTCTTTCTGTCCTCTCTCCTCCTTCTGCTCCCCTCCCTCTCCTCTTTCCTCCTCTCTCCTCCCTCCCGCTGCTCCTCTCTCCTCCCTCTCCTCCTCTCTCCCCTCCTCCTCTCTCCTCCCTCTCCTCCTCTCTCCCCTCCTTCTCTCTCCTCCTCTCTCCTCCCTCTGCTCCTCCCTCCTCTCCTCCTCTCTCCTCCCTCCCTCTCCTCCTCTCTCCTCTCCTCATCTCTCCTCCCTCCCTCTCCTCCTCTCTCCTCTCCTCCTCTCTCATCTCTTCCTCCCTCTCCTCCTCTCTCATCTCCTCCTCTCTCATCTCCTCCTCTCTCCTCCCCTCCTCCTCTCTCCTCCTCTCTCCTCTCTCCTCTCCTCCCTCTCCTCCCTCACTCTGCTCCTCTCTCCTCCCTCCCTCTGCTCCTCCTCTCTCCTCTGCTCCTCTCTCCTCCTCTCTCCTCTCCTCCCTCCCTCTGCTCCTCCTCTCTCCTCTGCTCCTCTCTCCTCCTCTCTCCTCTCCTCCCTCCCTCTGCTCCTCTCTCCTCCTCTCTCCCCTCCTCCTCTCTCCTCCCTCACTCTGCTCCTCTCTCCTCCCTCCCTCTGCTCCTCTCTCCTCCCTCCCTCCCTCCCTATCCTTATCTCTCCTCTCCTCCCTCCCTCTCCTGATCTCTCCTCTCCTCCCTCTCCTCCCTCCCTCTGCTCCTCTCTCCCCTCCTCCTCTCTCCTCTCTCTGCTCCTCTCTCCTCCCTCCCTCTGCTCCTCTCTCCTCTCTCTGCTCCTCTCTCCTCCCTCCCTCTGCTCCTCTCTCTTCTCTCTGCTCCTCTCTCCTCCCTCCCTCTCCTCCTCTCTCCTCCCTCTCTCTGCTCCTCTCTCCTCCCTCCCTCTCCTCCTCTCTCCTCTCCTCCTCTCTCCTCCCTCCCTCTCCTCCTCTCTCTTCTCCTCCTCTCTCCTCCCTCCCTCTGCTCCTCTCTCCTCTCTCTGCTCCTCTCTCCTCCCTCCCTCTCCTCTCTCCTCCCTCCTTCCCTCTCCTCCTCTCTCCTCTCCTCCTCTCTCCTCCTCTCTCCTCCCTCCCTCTGCTCCTCTCTCCTCTCTCTGCTCCTCTCTCCTCCCTCCCTCTCCTCTCTCCTCCCTCCTTCCCTCTCCTCCTCTCTCCTCTGCTCCTCTCTCCTCCTCTCTCCTCTCCTCCCTCTCCTCCTCTCTCCTCCCTCACTCTGCTCCTCCTCTCTCCTCTCCTCCCTCTCCTTCCTCACTCTGCTCCTCCTCTCTCCTCTCCTCCTCTCTCCTCCCTCTGCTCCTCCTCTCTCCTCTCCTCCCTCCCTCTGCTCCTCTCTCCTCCCTCTGCTCCTCTCTCCTTCTCTCTCCTCCTCTCTCCTCCTCTCTCCTCCCTCTCTTCCCTCTCTACCCTCCCTCTCTCCTCTCTCCTCCCCCTATCAGAGTCTCCAGAACATTCCACCAGTATAGATGACATGAAGACAGTAGTCCACATGCTCCAGTCAGCTCTCAACCTGCCAGAACACCAGCTACTGAGAAAGATTCAGCTTCTCCGCAGACTGGATACACTGAAACAGGAGCTGGAACCTCTGGAGAAGGTACTGTACACAGACAGACCAGACAGACCAGACAGACAGAC
>NW_024060808.1:0-2500 GCF_016432855.1 Salvelinus namaycush | reverse complement strand
ACACTACAGACTACACACTGTACACACTATGCACTATACACACTACACACTCTACACACTATACACTACACACACTACACACTATACACTACACACTACACACACCACACACACCACACACACTACACTCTACACACACTATACACACCACACACTATACACCATACACACTACACACACTGCACCATACACACTAAACACCACACACACCACACACTACACACTACAAAAGGAGCAATATTGTAGCACCTTTATTTGTTCCGTGTAACACCAGCTCTACATTACATCTCAGAGGGATATGGCAGAGGGATATGGCAGAGGGATATGGCATAGGCCTGGGTTCAAAAGAATATCATTTCAGAGATTTACTATATGAAATTAATTCATCATTTTTTATCTGTGCTTGATTGAGCTTGTCTGGATTAATGGACCAATAGAATAGTCCCAAAACCTTAAACCCCGCCCATTTGGCACTCCAGGCAGGCTAAAACAAACCAAAATATTTCAAATATTTGTGTGAACGTCTCTGTGGGAACACTGAAACTAACTCTTCTCAAATAAATAAATACATCGATATTCACTTCCTGTCCAGGTGTGGTCTATGGGATCTGGTTTCTGTGTAGCATCTTTATTCTAAAGTAGAGTATCTGGATTCTGTGTAGCATCTTTGTTCTAAAGTAGAGTATCTGGTTTCTGTGTAGCATCTTTGTTCTAAAGTAGAGTATCTGGTTTCTGTGTAGCATCTTTGTTCTAAAGTAGAGTATCTGGATTCTGTGTAGCATCTTTGTTCTAAAGTAGAGTATCTGGTTTCTGTGTAGCATCTTTGTTCTAAAGTAGAGTATCTGGGTTCTGCAGAGTATCTTTGTCTCGTGGTTCAGTCTTCAGAAAGTATTCAAACCCCACGACGTATTCTACATTTTGTTGTGTTAGAGACTCAATTCAAAATGGATTAAATATAATTATAATATAATTATTTTCTCACACATCTACACACAATACCACATAATGACCAATGAAAACATGTTTTTATACCCCTTGAATGATATACAGAAATATCTCATTTACGTATTCAACCCAGCTGAGTTAATGCATGTTAGAATCACCTTTGACAGTGATTACAGCTTTGAGTCTTTCTGGGTAAGTCTCTAAGAGCTGTGAGTCTTTCTGGGTAAGTCTCTAAGAGCTGTGAGTCTTTCTGGGTAAGTCTCTAAGAGCTGTGAGTCTTTCTGGGTAAGTCTCTAAGAGCTGTGAGTATTTCTGGGTAAGTCTCTAAGAGCTGTGAGTCTTTCTGGGTGAGTCTCTAAGAGCTGTGAGTATTTCTGGGTAAGTCTCTAAGAGCTGTGAGTCGTTCTGGGTAAGTCTCTAAGAGCTGTGAGTCTTTCTGGGTAAGTCTCCAAGAGCTTTGCACACCTGGATTGTTGGTTGTTGATCGTTGCTAGACAGCCATTTTCAAGTCTTGACATACATTTTCAAGACGATTTAAGTCAAAACTGTAACTCGACCACTCAGAAACATTCTATGTCGTCTTGGTAACCAACTCCAGTGTATATTTGAATATTTCTGTTTAGTACAGACTTCCTTCTTTTCACTCTGTCATTTAGGTTAGTATTGTGGAGTAACTACAATGTTGTTGATCCATCCTCAGTTGTTTTCTCGCATCACAGCCATTAAGCTCTGTAACTGTTTTAAAGTCACCATTGGCCTCATGGTGAAATCCCTGAGTGGTTTCCTTCCTCTCCGGCAACTGAGTTAGGAAGGACACCTGTATCTTTGTAGTGACTGGGTGTATTGATACGCCATCTAAAGTGTAATTAATAACTTCATCATGCTCAAAGGGATATTCAATGTCTGCTTTTTATTTTATCCATCTACCAATAGGTGGCCTTCTTTGTGAGGCATTGGAAAACCTCCCTGGTCTTTGTGGTTGAATCTGTGTTTGAAATTCACTGCTCAACTGAGGGACCTTACAGATAATTCCATGTGTGGGGTACAGAGATGAGGTAGTGATTCAAAAATTAAACACTATTGTTGCAGTGAATCCATGCAACTTATTATGTGACTTGTTAAAGCACATGTTTACTCCTGAACGTATTTAGGCTCCTTGTCATAACAAATGAGTTGAATACTTATTGACTCAAGACATTTCAGCTTTTAATTTTTTATGTATTTGTAGACATTTCTTAACTTAACAAAATGTGTAAGTGAATACTTTCTGAAAGCACTGCAGCAGTAGTAGAGTTACTGTACATTGGGTTCGGTGTCATGTCTCAGTGTATATTGAATCTGGTATAGCAGTGTCAATCTTTAGTAGAGTATCTTGGTTCAGGAGAGTATCTTGGTTCAGGAGAGTATCTTGGTTCAGGAGAGTATCTTGGTTCAGGAGAGTATCTTGGTTCAGGAGAGTATCTTGGCTCAATAGAGTATCTTGGTTCAGGAGAGTATCTTGGTTCAGGAGAGTATCTTGGTTCAGGAGAGTATCTTGGCTCAATAGAGTATCTTG
>NW_024060807.1:0-20479 GCF_016432855.1 Salvelinus namaycush | reverse complement strand
AGCATCCTGACTGGTCGCATCACTGCCTGGTATGGCAACTGCTCGGCCCCCGACCGCAAGGCGCTACTGAGGGTAGTGTGTACGGCCCAGTAAACCACTGGGGCCAAGCTTCCTGCCATCCAGGACCTCTATACCAGGCGGTGTCAGAGGAAGGCCCTAAAAATATCCCAAAACTCCAGCCATCCTAGTCATAGACTGTTTTCTCTGCTACCGCACGGCAAGTGGTACCGGAGCGCCAAGTCTAGGTTCAAAATGTTTCTTAACAGCTTCTGACACACCCCTTTTTTTTACGCTGATGCTACTATGTGTTTATTATCTATGTATAGTCACTTTAATAACTCTACCTACATGTACATATTACCTCAATTACCTCGACTAACATGTACCCCCCTGCACATCGGAAGGAATTTGAAGCAAACCTTTGGTTGAAAAACAACAAAACAACATTGACCAGTAAAAGCACAAAAACAGTTAAACAGTTCAATCCGTTGTTCAGTCAAATCACTAACAAAGTGTTTTATAAAAAATGAATCTAGTGCATGATGTAGAAAAGGATGTCTCTGTTTACACGAATAGAGCATATTCAGGGATAATCTTTTCCATCCAGTCTGTTTCCAAGAAAAATAATCGAATCAAAAGTCCAAAGAGACAACGGGTGACTTATGTTGTAAAATCATCTAAATAAACATTTAATCAAATGACATCTTGTGTCTCCAACATGTTTTGTGAACCAGATCCAACACGGCATCAGATCATTTCAATCCCAGAGGCTTTAAACAAGGTCAGAGAGTCAAATTTAATGCTAATAAAATATTAGGGATAAAACGTGACTTGTCTGTGTATATTCAGTATCTAGTATGAGTGAAAGCATTGAGAGTGAAAGGAAATACATTGAGAACCACCTCCTTCCTATTAATAAGGCCCGGTCACAGATCCTCCATGTGAATATGTGTCGTCTCGTCAAGAGACGCAGGGCGATGCCGTCTCTTCATTCGGGAGGGTGTTTAGAGATTCTATAGCAAATCTCGTAGACGTCTTCATGTCATGTCACAGCTCTTGGTGTGTGACAACAACCTGTAGTACTGTAACAAGCAGCTGGTGTGTGACAACATCCTGTAGTACTGTAACAAGCAGCTGGTGTGTGACAACAACCTGTAGTACTGTAACAAGCAGCTGGTGTGTAACAACCTGTAGTACTGTAACAAGCAGCAGGTGTGTGACAACATCCTGTAGTACTGTAACAAGCAGCTGGTGTGTGATAACAACCTGTAGTACTGTAACAAGCAGCTGGTGTGTGACAACAACCTGTAGTACTGTAACAAGCAGCTGGTGTGTGACAACAACCTGTAGTACTGTAACAAGCAGCTGGTGTGTGACAACAACCTGTAGTACTGTAACAAGCAGCTGGTGTGTGACAACATCCTGTAGTACTGTAACAAGCAGCTGGTGTGTGACAACAACCTGTAGTACTGTAACAAGCAGCTGGTGTCTGACAACATCCTGTAGTACTGTAACAAGCAGCTGGTGTGTGACAACAACCTGTAGTACTGTAACAAGCAGCTGGTGTGTGACAACATCCTGTAGTACTGTAACAAGCAGCTGGTGTGTGACAACAACCTGTAGTACTGTAACAAGCAGCTGGTGTGTGACAACATCCTGTAGTACTGTAACAAGCAGCTGGTGTGTGACAACATCCTGTAGTACTGTAACAAGCAGCTGGTGTGTGACAACAACCTGTAGTACTGTAACAAGCAGCTGGTGTGTGACAACATCCTGTAGTACTGTAACAAGCAGCTGTAACAAGCAGCTGGTGTCTGACAACATCCTGTAGTACTGTAACAAGCAGCTGGTGTGTGACAACATCCTGTAGTACTGTAACAAGCAGCTGGTGTGTGACAACATCCTGTAGTACTGTAACAAGCAGCTGGTGTGTGACAACATCCTGTAGTACTGTAACAAGCAGCTGTAACAAGCAGCTGGTGTGTGACAACATCCTGTAGTACTGTAACAAGCAGCTGGTGTCTGACAACATCCTGTAGTACTGTAACAAGCAGCTGGTGTGTGACAACAACCTGTAGTACTGTAACAAGCAGCTGGTGTGTGACAACAACCTGTAGTACTGTAACAAGCAGCTGTAACAAGCAGCTGGTGTGTGACAACATCCTGTAGTACTGTAACAAGCAGCTGGTGTCTGACAACATCCTGTAGTACTGTAACAAGCAGCTGGTGTGTGACAACATCCTGTAGTACTGTAACAAGCAGCTGGTGTGTGACAACATCCTGTAGTACTGTAACAAGCAGCTGGTGTGTGACAACAACCTGTAGTACTGTAACAAGCAGCTGGTGTGTGACAACATCCTGTAGTACTGTAACAAGCAGCTGGTGTGTGACGACAACCTGTAGTACTGTAACAAGCAGCTGGTGTCTGACAACAACCTGTAGTACTGTAACAAGCAGCTGGTGTGTGACAACAACCTGTAGTACTGTAACAAGCAGCTGGTGTCTGACAACATCCTGTAGTACTGTAACAAGCAGCTGGTGTCTGACAACAACCTGTAGTACTGTAACAAGCAGCTGGTGTGTGACAACAACCTGTAGTACTGTAACAAGCAGCTGGTGTCTGACAACAACCTGTAGTACTGTAACAAGCAGCTGGTGTGTGACATCCTGTAGTACTGTAACAAGCAGCTGGTGTGTGACAACAACCTGTAGTACTGTAACAAGCAGCTGGTGTGTGACAACAACCTGTAGTACTGTAACAAGCAGCAGGTGTGTGACAACAACCTGTAGTACTGTAACAAGCAGCTGGTGTGTGACAACAACCTGTAGTACTGTAACAAGCAGCAGGTGTGTGACAACAACCTGTAGTACTGTAACAAGCAGCTGGTGTGTGACAACAACCTGTAGTACTGTAACAAGCAGCTGGTGTGTGACAACAACCTGTAGTACTGTAACAAGCAGCTGGTGTGTGACAACATCCTGTAGTACTGTAACAAGCAGCTGGTGTGTGACAACAACCTGTAGTACTGTAACAAGCAGCTGGTGTGTGACAACAACCTGTAGTACTGTAACAAGCAGCAGGTGTGTGACAACATCCTGTAGTACTGTAACAAGCAGCTGGTGTGTGACAACCTGTAGTACTGTAACAAGCAGCTGGTGTGTGACAACAACCTGTAGTACTGTAACAAGCAGCTGGTGTGTGACAACAACCTGTAGTACTGTAACAAGCAGCTGGTGTCTGACAACAACCTGTAGTACTGTAACAAGCAGCTGGTGTCTGACAACATCCTGTAGTACTGTAACAAGCAGCTGGTGTGTGACAGACAACCTGTAGTACTGTAACAAGCAGCTGGTGTGTGACAACAACCTGTAGTACTGTAACAAGCAGCTGGTGTGTGACAACCTGTAGTACTGTAACAAGCAGCTGGTGTGTGACAACAACCTGTAGTACTGTAACAAGCAGCTGGTGTGTGACAACAACCTGTAGTACTGTAACAAGCAGCTGGTGTGTGACAACAACCTGTAGTACTGTAACAAGCAGCTGGTGTGTGACAACATCCTGTAGTACTGTAACAAGCAGCTGGTGTGTGACAACCTGTAGTACTGTAACAAGCAGCTGGTGTGTGACAGACAACCTGTAGTACTGTAACAAGCAGCTGGTGTGTGACAACATCCTGTAGTACTGTAACAAGCAGCTGGTGTGTGACAACAACCTGTAGTACTGTAACAAGCAGCTGGTGTCTGACAACAACCTGTAGTACTGTAACAAGCAGCTGGTGTGTGACAACATCCTGTAGTACTGTAACAAGCAGCTGGTGTGTGACAACATCCTGTAGTACTGTAACAAGCAGCTGGTGTGTGACAACAACCTGTAGTACTGTAACAAGCAGCTGGTGTCTGACAACAACCTGTAGTACTGTAACAAGCAGCTGGTGTCTGACAACAACCTGTAGTACTGTAACAAGCAGCTGGTGTCTGACAACAACCTGTAGTACTGTAACAAGCAGCTGGTGTGTGACAACAACCTGTAGTACTGTAACAAGCAGCTGGTGTGTGACAACAACCTGTAGTACTGTAACAAGCAGCTGGTGTGTGACAACAACCTGTAGTACTGTAACAAGCAGCTGGTGTGTGACATCCTGTAGTACTGTAACAAGCAGCTGGTGTGTGACAACATCCTGTAGTACTGTAACAAGCAGCTGGTGTGTGACAACAACCTGTAGTACTGTAACAAGCAGCTGGTGTGTGACAACATCCTGTAGTACTGTAACAAGCAGCTGGTGTGTGACAACAACCTGTAGTACTGTAACAAGCAGCTGGTGTGTGACAACATCCTGTAGTACTGTAACAAGCAGCAGGTGTCTGACAACAACCTGTAGTACTGTAACAAGCAGCTGGTGTCTGACAACAACCTGTAGTACTGTAACAAGCAGCTGGTGTCTGACAACAACCTGTAGTACTGTAACAAGCAGCTGGTGTGTGACAACATCCTGTAGTACTGTAACAAGCAGCTGGTGTGTGACATCCTGTAGTACTGTAACAAGCAGCTGGTGTGTGACAACATCCTGTAGTACTGTAACAAGCAGCTGGTGTGTGACAACATCCTGTAGTACTGTAACAAGCAGCTGGTGTCTGACAACATCCTGTAGTACTGTAACAAGCAGCTGGTGTGTGACAACAACCTGTAGTACTGTAACAAGCAGCTGGTGTGTGACAACATCCTGTAGTACTGTAACAAGCAGCAGGTGTGTGACAACAACCTGTAGTACTGTAACAAGCAGCTGGTGTCTGACAACATCCTGTAGTACTGTAACAAGCAGCTGGTGTGTGACAACAACCTGTAGTACTGTAACAAGCAGCTGGTGTGTGACAACAACCTGTAGTACTGTAACAAGCAGCAGGTGTGTGACAACATCCTGTAGTACTGTAACAAGCAGCTGGTGTGTGACAACAACCTGTAGTACTGTAACAAGCAGCTGGTGTGTGACATCCTGTAGTACTGTAACAAGCAGCTGGTGTCTGACAACAACCTGTAGTACTGTAACAAGCAGCAGGTGTGTGACAACAACCTGTAGTACTGTAACAAGCAGCTGGTGTGTGACAACATCCTGTAGTACTGTAACAAGCAGCTGGTGTGTGACAACAACCTGTAGTACTGTAACAAGCAGCTGGTGTGTGACAACAACCTGTAGTACTGTAACAAGCAGCTGGTGTGTGACATCCTGTAGTACTGTAACAAGCAGCTGGTGTGTGACAACAACCTGTAGTACTGTAACAAGCAGCTGGTGTGTGACAACATCCTGTAGTACTGTAACAAGCAGCTGGTGTGTGACAACAACCTGTAGTACTGTAACAAGCAGCAGGTGTGTGACAACAACCTGTAGTACTGTAACAAGCAGCTGGTGTGTGACAACAACCTGTAGTACTGTAACAAGCAGCTGGTGTGTGACAACAACCTGTAGTACTGTAACAAGCAGCTGGTGTGTGACAACATCCTGTAGTACTGTAACAAGCAGCTGGTGTCTGACAACATCCTGTAGTACTGTAACAAGCAGCTGGTGTGTGACAACATCCTGTAGTACTGTAACAAGCAGCAGGTGTGTGACAACAACCTGTAGTACTGTAACAAGCAGCTGGTGTGTGACAACATCCTGTAGTACTGTAACAAGCAGCTGGTGTGTGACATCCTGTAGTACTGTAACAAGCAGCTGGTGTCTGACATCCTGTAGTACTGTAACAAGCAGCTGGTGTCTGACAACAACCTGTAGTACTGTAACAAGCAGCTGGTGTGTGACATCCTGTAGTACTGTAACAAGCAGCTGGTGTCTGACAACAACCTGTAGTACTGTAACAAGCAGCAGGTGTGTGACAACAACCTGTAGTACTGTAACAAGCAGCTGGTGTGTGACAACATCCTGTAGTACTGTAACAAGCAGCTGGTGTGTGACATCCTGTAGTACTGTAACAAGCAGCTGGTGTGTGACAACAACCTGTAGTACTGTAACAAGCAGCTGGTGTGTGACAACAACCTGTAGTACTGTAACAAGCAGCTGGTGTGTGACAACATCCTGTAGTACTGTAACAAGCAGCTGGTGTGTGACAACATCCTGTAGTACTGTAACAAGCAGCTGGTGTGTGACAACAACCTGTAGTACTGTAACAAGCAGCTGGTGTGTGACAACAACCTGTAGTACTGTAACAAGCAGCTGGTGTGTGACAACATCCTGTAGTACTGTAACAAGCAGCTGGTGTGTGACAACAACCTGTAGTACTGTAACAAGCAGCTGGTGTCTGACAACATCCTGTAGTACTGTAACAAGCAGCAGGTGTGTGACAACATCCTGTAGTACTGTAACAAGCAGCAGGTGTGTGACAACAACCTGTAGTACTGTAACAAGCAGCTGGTGTGTGACAACATCCTGTAGTACTGTAACAAGCAGCTGGTGTGTGACAACATCCTGTAGTACTGTAACAAGCAGCAGGTGTGTGACAACATCCTGTAGTACTGTAACAAGCAGCTGGTGTGTGACAACAACCTGTAGTACTGTAACAAGCAGCTGGTGTGTGACAACATCCTGTAGTACTGTAACAAGCAGCTGGTGTGTGACAACAACCTGTAGTACTGTAACAAGCAGCTGGTGTGTGACAACAACCTGTAGTACTGTAACAAGCAGCTGGTGTGTGACAACATCCTGTAGTACTGTAACAAGCAGCTGGTGTGTGACAACAACCTGTAGTACTGTAACAAGCAGCTGGTGTGTGACAACATCCTGTAGTACTGTAACAAGCAGCTGGTGTGTGACAACCTGTAGTACTGTAACAAGCAGCTGGTGTGTGACAACAACCTGTAGTACTGTAACAAGCAGCTGGTGTGTGACATCCTGTAGTACTGTAACAAGCAGCTGGTGTGTGACAACAACCTGTAGTACTGTAACAAGCAGCAGGTGTGTGACAACAACCTGTAGTACTGTAACAAGCAGCTGGTGTGTGACAACAACCTGTAGTACTGTAACAAGCAGCTGGTGTGTGACAACAACCTGTAGTACTGTAACAAGCAGCTGGTGTGTGACAACAACCTGTAGTACTGTAACAAGCAGCTGGTGTGTGACAACATCCTGTAGTACTGTAACAAGCAGCTGGTGTGTGACAACAACCTGTAGTACTGTAACAAGCAGCTGGTGTGTGACAACATCCTGTAGTACTGTAACAAGCAGCTGTAACAAGCAGCTGGTGTCTGACAACATCCTGTAGTACTGTAACAAGCAGCTGGTGTGTGACAACATCCTGTAGTACTGTAACAAGCAGCTGGTGTGTGACAACATCCTGTAGTACTGTAACAAGCAGCTGGTGTGTGACAACATCCTGTAGTACTGTAACAAGCAGCTGTAACAAGCAGCTGGTGTGTGACAACATCCTGTAGTACTGTAACAAGCAGCTGGTGTCTGACAACATCCTGTAGTACTGTAACAAGCAGCTGGTGTGTGACAACAACCTGTAGTACTGTAACAAGCAGCTGGTGTGTGACAACAACCTGTAGTACTGTAACAAGCAGCTGTAACAAGCAGCTGGTGTGTGACAACATCCTGTAGTACTGTAACAAGCAGCTGGTGTCTGACAACATCCTGTAGTACTGTAACAAGCAGCTGGTGTGTGACAACATCCTGTAGTACTGTAACAAGCAGCTGGTGTGTGACAACAACCTGTAGTACTGTAACAAGCAGCTGGTGTGTGACAACATCCTGTAGTACTGTAACAAGCAGCTGGTGTGTGACAACAACCTGTAGTACTGTAACAAGCAGCTGGTGTGTGACAACATCCTGTAGTACTGTAACAAGCAGCTGGTGTGTGACGACAACCTGTAGTACTGTAACAAGCAGCTGGTGTCTGACAACAACCTGTAGTACTGTAACAAGCAGCTGGTGTGTGACAACAACCTGTAGTACTGTAACAAGCAGCAGGTGTCTGACAACATCCTGTAGTACTGTAACAAGCAGCTGGTGTGTGACAACATCCTGTAGTACTGTAACAAGCAGCTGGTGTGTGACGACAACCTGTAGTACTGTAACAAGCAGCTGGTGTCTGACAACAACCTGTAGTACTGTAACAAGCAGCTGGTGTGTGACAACAACCTGTAGTACTGTAACAAGCAGCAGGTGTCTGACAACATCCTGTAGTACTGTAACAAGCAGCTGGTGTGTGACAACATCCTGTAGTACTGTAACAAGCAGCTGGTGTGTGACAACAACCTGTAGTACTGTAACAAGCAGCTGGTGTGTGACAACAACCTGTAGTACTGTAACAAGCAGCTGGTGTGTGACAACATCCTGTAGTACTGTAACAAGCAGCTGGTGTGTGACAACATCCTGTAGTACTGTAACAAGCAGCAGGTGTGTGACAACAACCTGTAGTACTGTAACAAGCAGCTGGTGTGTGACAACAACCTGTAGTACTGTAACAAGCAGCTGGTGTGTGACAACAACCTGTAGTACTGTAACAAGCAGCTGGTGTGTGACAACAACCTGTAGTACTGTAACAAGCAGCTGGTGTGTGACAACATCCTGTAGTACTGTAACAAGCAGCTGGTGTGTGACAACATCCTGTAGTACTGTAACAAGCAGCTGGTGTGTGACAACAACCTGTAGTACTGTAACAAGCAGCTGGTGTGTGACAACATCCTGTAGTACTGTAACAAGCAGCTGGTGTGTGACAACAACCTGTAGTACTGTAACAAGCAGCTGGTGTGTGACAACATCCTGTAGTACTGTAACAAGCAGCTGGTGTGTGACAACATCCTGTAGTACTGTAACAAGCAGCTGGTGTGTGACAACAACCTGTAGTACTGTAACAAGCAGCTGGTGTCTGACAACATCCTGTAGTACTGTAACAAGCAGCTGGTGTGTGACAACAACCTGTAGTACTGTAACAAGCAGCTGGTGTGTGACAACATCCTGTAGTACTGTAACAAGCAGCTGTAACAAGCAGCTGGTGTCTGACAACATCCTGTAGTACTGTAACAAGCAGCTGGTGTGTGACAACATCCTGTAGTACTGTAACAAGCAGCAGGTGTGTGACAACATCCTGTAGTACTGTAACAAGCAGCTGGTGTGTGACAACAACCTGTAGTACTGTAACAAGCAGCTGGTGTGTGACAACATCCTGTAGTACTGTAACAAGCAGCTGGTGTGTGACAACAACCTGTAGTACTGTAACAAGCAGCTGGTGTGTGACAACATCCTGTAGTACTGTAACAAGCAGCTGGTGTGTGACAACATCCTGTAGTACTGTAACAAGCAGCTGTAACAAGCAGCTGGTGTGTGACAACATCCTGTAGTACTGTAACAAGCAGCTGGTGTCTGAAAACATCCTGTAGTACTGTAACAAGCAGCTGGTGTGTGACAACAACCTGTAGTACTGTAACAAGCAGCTGGTGTGTGACAACAACCTGTAGTACTGTAACAAGCAGCTGTAACAAGCAGCTGGTGTGTGACAACATCCTGTAGTACTGTAACAAGCAGCTGGTGTCTGACAACATCCTGTAGTACTGTAACAAGCAGCTGGTGTGTGACAACATCCTGTAGTACTGTAACAAGCAGCTGGTGTGTGACAACAACCTGTAGTACTGTAACAAGCAGCTGGTGTGTGACAACATCCTGTAGTACTGTAACAAGCAGCTGGTGTGTGACAACATCCTGTAGTACTGTAACAAGCAGCTGGTGTGTGACAACATCCTGTAGTACTGTAACAAGCAGCTGGTGTGTGACAACAACCTGTAGTACTGTAACAAGCAGCTGGTGTCTGACAACAACCTGTAGTACTGTAACAAGCAGCTGGTGTGTGACAACAACCTGTAGTACTGTAACAAGCAGCTGGTGTGTGACAACAACCTGTAGTACTGTAACAAGCAGCTGGTGTGTGACAACATCCTGTAGTACTGTAACAAGCAGCTGGTGTGTGACAACATCCTGTAGTACTGTAACAAGCAGCTGGTGTGTGACAACAACCTGTAGTACTGTAACAAGCAGCTGGTGTGTGACAACAACCTGTAGTACTGTAACAAGCAGCTGGTGTGTGACAACATCCTGTAGTACTGTAACAAGCAGCTGGTGTCTGACAACAACCTGTAGTACTGTAACAAGCAGCTGGTGTCTGACAACAACCTGTAGTACTGTAACAAGCAGCTGGTGTCTGACAACAACCTGTAGTACTGTAACAAGCAGCTGGTGTGTGACAACAACCTGTAGTACTGTAACAAGCAGCTGGTGTGTGACAACAACCTGTAGTACTGTAACAAGCAGCTGGTGTGTGACAACATCCTGTAGTACTGTAACAAGCAGCAGGTGTGTGACAACAACCTGTAGTACTGTAACAAGCAGCTGGTGTGTGACAACAACCTGTAGTACTGTAACAAGCAGCTGGTGTGTGACAACATCCTGTAGTACTGTAACAAGCAGCTGGTGTGTGACAACATCCTGTAGTACTGTAACAAGCAGCTGGTGTGTGACAACATCCTGTAGTACTGTAACAAGCAGCTGGTGTGTGACAACAACCTGTAGTACTGTAACAAGCAGCTGGTGTGTGACAACAACCTGTAGTACTGTAACAAGCAGCTGGTGTGTGACAACAACCTGTAGTACTGTAACAAGCAGCTGGTGTGTGACAACATCCTGTAGTACTGTAACAAGCAGCTGGTGTGTGACAACATCCTGTAGTACTGTAACAAGCAGCTGGTGTGTGACAACAACCTGTAGTACTGTAACAAGCAGCTGGTGTGTGACAACATCCTGTAGTACTGTAACAAGCAGCTGGTGTGTGACAACAACCTGTAGTACTGTAACAAGCAGCTGGTGTGTGACAACATCCTGTAGTACTGTAACAAGCAGCTGGTGTGTGACAACATCCTGTAGTACTGTAACAAGCAGCTGGTGTGTGACAACAACCTGTAGTACTGTAACAAGCAGCTGGTGTGTGACAACATCCTGTAGTACTGTAACAAGCAGCAGGTGTGTGACAACATCCTGTAGTACTGTAACAAGCAGCTGTAACAAGCAGCTGGTGTCTGACAACATCCTGTAGTACTGTAACAAGCAGCTGGTGTGTGACAACATCCTGTAGTACTGTAACAAGCAGCTGGTGTGTGACAACATCCTGTAGTACTGTAACAAGCAGCTGGTGTGTGACAACATCCTGTAGTACTGTAACAAGCAGCTGTAACAAGCAGCTGGTGTGTGACAACATCCTGTAGTACTGTAACAAGCAGCTGGTGTCTGACAACATCCTGTAGTACTGTAACAAGCAGCTGGTGTGTGACAACAACCTGTAGTACTGTAACAAGCAGCTGTAACAAGCAGCTGGTGTGTGACAACATCCTGTAGTACTGTAACAAGCAGCTGGTGTCTGACAACATCCTGTAGTACTGTAACAAGCAGCTGGTGTGTGACAACAACCTGTAGTACTGTAACAAGCAGCTGGTGTGTGACAACAACCTGTAGTACTGTAACAAGCAGCTGGTGTGTGACAACAACCTGTAGTACTGTAACAAGCAGCTGGTGTGTGACAACAACCTGTAGTACTGTAACAAGCAGCTGGTGTGTGACAACATCCTGTAGTACTGTAACAAGCAGCAGGTGTCTGACAACATCCTGTAGTACTGTAACAAGCAGCTGGTGTGTGACAACATCCTGTAGTACTGTAACAAGCAGCTGGTGTGTGACAACAACCTGTAGTACTGTAACAAGCAGCTGGTGTGTGACAACAACCTGTAGTACTGTAACAAGCAGCTGGTGTGTGACAACATCCTGTAGTACTGTAACAAGCAGCTGGTGTGTGACAACATCCTGTAGTACTGTAACAAGCAGCTGGTGTGTGACAACAACCTGTAGTACTGTAACAAGCAGCTGGTGTGTGACAACAACCTGTAGTACTGTAACAAGCAGCTGGTGTGTGACAACAACCTGTAGTACTGTAACAAGCAGCTGGTGTCTGACAACATCCTGTAGTACTGTAACAAGCAGCTGGTGTGTGACAACAACCTGTAGTACTGTAACAAGCAGCTGGTGTGTGACAACAACCTGTAGTACTGTAACAAGCAGCTGGTGTGTGACAACAACCTGTAGTACTGTAACAAGCAGCTGGTGTGTGACAACAACCTGTAGTACTGTAACAAGCAGCTGGTGTGTGACAACAACCTGTAGTACTGTAACAAGCAGCTGGTGTGTGACAACATCCTGTAGTACTGTAACAAGCAGCTGGTGTGTGACAACATCCTGTAGTACTGTAACAAGCAGCTGGTGTGTGACAACAACCTGTAGTACTGTAACAAGCAGCTGGTGTCTGACAACATCCTGTAGTACTGTAACAAGCAGCTGGTGTGTAACAACCTGTAGTACTGTAACAAGCAGCTGGTGTGTGACAACATCCTGTAGTACTGTAACAAGCAGCTGGTGTGTGACAACAACCTGTAGTACTGTAACAAGCAGCTGGTGTCTGACAACATCCTGTAGTACTGTAACAAGCAGCTGGTGTGTAACAACCTGTAGTACTGTAACAAGCAGCTGGTTTATGGCACTTATAGGTTTGGCAATCTGACATTTTTCCACCTCTATAAAACTTCTAACAATGGATAATCTTCATCGTAAGAAATCAGAAATTAAAACTATACACCGGCTTCCGTAACAACATCAGACCGCTTCCCGCACCGCCAGTGCTTCATTTGAGCCGGATCCTTCCAGAAGAGGATCCTTCTGGAACAGGATCGGGTTCCTCTCGTGAACCCATTTTCCAGGATCCAGTACCTCTCGTGACATGACTAATTTTTCTTCATTGTTTGCAATGTATATAGACAAACGCGTGGCCATTGCTGTGGTGAGAGAGAAGTGTTTATTTCTATAATCTCTCAAACCTCTCTGTTCTGATAGACATGATCTCGTAACTCTCTCATCTCTGTTCTGATAGACATGATCTCGTAACTCTCTCATCTCTGTTCTGATAGCCATGAACCTGTAACTCTCTCATCTCTGTTCTGATAGACATGATCCTGTAACTCTCTCATCTCTGTTCTGATAGACATGATCCTGTAACTCTCTCATCTCTGTTCTGATAGACATGATCCTGTAACTCTCTCATCTCTGTTCTGATAGACATGATCCTGTAACTCTCTCATCTCTGTTCTGATAGCCATGATCCTGTAACTCTCTCATCTCTGTTCTGATAGACATGATCCTGTAACTCTCTCATCTCTGTTCTGATAGACATGATCCTGTAACTCTCTCATCTCTGTTCTGATAGACATGATCCTGTAACTCTCTCATCTCTGTTCTAATAGACATGATCCTGTAACTCTCTCATCTCTGTTCTGATAGACATGATCCTGTAACTCTCTCATCTCTGTTCTAATAGACATGATCCGGTAACTCTCTCATCTCTCCAGCATTGCGCTTCATCATTTATTTTTTGAATACAAACATAGAAAGGGTGCTGGAGGTGCAACAACACCCCTGATAAATTGAAATACATTTGCCAAAATTATAGAATTACTGTTGTCTGTTCAGAAAGAAATTAAATACTTCTAAATTGTACATCAGGAGTAGGCCTATAATTTAGCCACAGAGGATCAAAAGCTTTTATAATGTTTTTATAGCCTTGCTGTGGATTGTTTGTAGCCCAGTCACAGTGCATAGCCTACAGTTTGGGGAACATGCGGAAAATCTGTCAGGAAACAGCATGCAGCCAAAACAAGCCTTTCGCAATATTTCAAATACAATCGAGGGAAAACACATGTTGGAAAGCAAATGGCTCCTGCTGAAAAGAGAAGACGAATATGTCTTTAGGCTTATTAACATATTAGATCAACTTCTCAAGTTATAAACTTCTCAAGTTATCAACTTCCAAATAGACCTATTGAACGAACAGCAAACAAAGTAAAACAAGAGAGAGATAACTTTTGGCACAAGTTGCATCGGCCAATCGCCGGTGAGTGAGCTGCTCCTCGTTGGGTGAATCAGTGAACAGGGAAGATATTTTAGGATTATCCTTTCCGTCCTGATACTGTACAATACAGTATGTGCTTCCTCTGAACACCTAGGCCTCAGCTGTTGACAAGGTTGTTAATATTGATCTCAGATTGCCAGTTTGTCAGTGTCAAAGTAGCCTGTTTTTTTTTCTCTCATTTGTGAGGTATTAAGAATGGTTCTGCTAAAATCTCCAGTCATTTAAACTGATATAGAATTGAATTAAATGCATTTTAAAAAAGGAAACAAAAAAAAAATGTTTTACCAATGTGTGTAACTTCTGCTAGCGCCTCCCTCTACTGCTCTATGGCAGTATGATAATGTGATGATAATGCATGTGATGCACTGTTCTATGCCAGTATGATAATGTGATGATAATGCATGCGATGTACTGCTCTATGCCAGTATGATAATGTGACGATAATGCATGCGATGTACTGCTCTATGCCAGTATGATAATGTGACGATAATGCATGTGATGTACTGCTCTATGCCAGTATGATAATGTGACGATAATGCATGTGTCAAGCCCTGACCTTAGAGAGCCTTTTTATGTCTCTATTTTGATTTGGTCAGGGTGTGATTTGGGGTGGGCATTCTATGTTTTGTTTTCTATGTTTCTGTATTTCTATGTTTTGGCCGGGTATGGTTCTCTATCAGGGACAGCTGTCTATCGTTGTCTCTGATTGGGAATCATACTTAGGTAGCCCTTTTTTTCCCTCCTTTCTGTGGTGGGTAGTTAACTTTGTTTGTGGCACTAAGCTTCACGGTTGTTTCTTTCGTTTGTTGTTTTGTTTGGTGACATTTTAACTAATAAAAGACAATGTACGCTCACGGCCGTGACAGCATGCAATGCGTATTATAAAGGATATTTATTTTTCATGCGTTCCGGTACCTCAGAGCCCCTTAAGGTCATCCTCCTCTTGGGCTTTTTGTTACAGCACCTGCCAATTTACAAATCAACCACTGAGCAAAGCCTCTACTCTCCCCTTCTCGACCTGTCGCTCAGCCTTTGTACCTAAAGTAAATATTCCACGTTTTTTTTCATACCCTGAACCAGATTCTACCTTTCATTCTGTCTGGTAAAGACATGTTAAAGATGTCCTGCCCCTGAACGTCTTACACAAAGAGCACACAAATATCTGATCTCTCTCTACCGACTCACAAGCCAGGGGCATGACAGCACTGAAGCTGAGGAGAAGGATAGGCGATTGACAGCAGAGGTTGGAGCTGGGTAATTGGTGTCAGTATTTGTGAGTTCCTGCATATATATGGTGTAGAAGGAGGTAACTGTGAATGACCCACTGTCTGTGTCAGGGAGTTGACGTACAGTAGCAGAAGTGTGATGCTGCCTTTTCAACAAGTCAGCTGGCTGCACCTGAACCTTCTGGCGAGGGGGCTGAGAGTTCCAGTGAAACTGCCTTGTTAGGTCCAAGGTGGGACTAGCTCCTTCCAGCTAGGGAGAGGTTAACACTACTAGGAGCTAGGGAGTGGTTTACACTACACTGCTATGAGCTAGGGAGAGGTTAACACTACTAGGAGCTAGGGAGAGGTTTACACTACACTGATAGGAGCTAGGGAGATGTTTACACTACACTGCTAGGAGCTAGGGGGAGGTTAACACTACTAGGAGCTAGGGAGAGGTTTACACTACTAGGAGCTAGGGAGAGGTTTACACTACACTGCTAGGAGCTAGGGGGAGGTTTATACTACTAGGAGCTAGGGAGAGGTTTACACTACACTGATAGGAGCTAGGGAGAGGTTTACACTACAATGATAGGAGCTATTGGAGAGGTTTACACTACACTGATATGAGCTAGGGAGAGGTTTACACTACACTGCTAGGAGCTAGGGAGTGGTTTACACTACACTGATAGGAGCTAGGGAGAGGTTTACACTACACTGATAGGAGCTAGGGAGAGGTTTACACTACACTGCTAGGAGCTAGGGAGAGGTTTACACTACACTGATAGGAGCTAGGGAGAGGTTTACACTACGCTGATAGGAGCTAGGGAGAGGTTTACACTACACTACTAGGAGCTAGGGAGAGGTTTACACTACACTACTAGGAGCTAGGGAGAGGTTTACACTACACTACTAGGAGCTAGGGAGAGGTTTACACTACACTACTAGGAGCTAGGGAGAGGTTTACACTACACTACTAGGAGCTAGGGAGAGGTTTACACTACACTACTAGGAGCTAGGGAGAGGTTTACACTACACTGCTAGGAGCTAGGGAGAGGTTTACACTACACTGCTAGGAGCTAGGGAGAGGTTTACACTACTAGGAGCTAGGGAGAGGTTTACACTACACTGCTAGGAGCTAGGGGGAGGTTTATACTACTAGGAGCTAGGGAGAGGTTTACACTACACTGATAGGAGCTAGGGAGAGGTTTACACTACAATGATAGGAGCTATTGGAGAGGTTTACACTACACTGATAGGAGCTAGGGAGAGGTTTACACTACACTGCTAGGAGCTAGGGAGAGGTTTACACTACTAGGAGCTAGGGAGTGGTTTACACTACACTGCTATGAGCTAGGGAGAGGTTTACACTACACTGCTAGGAGCTAGGGAGAGGTTTACACTACACTGCTATGAGCTAGGGAGAGGTTTACACTACACTGCTAGGAGCTAGGGAGAGGTTTACACTACACTGATAGGAGCTAGGGAGAGGTTTACACTACGCTGATAGGAGCTAGGGAGAGGTTTACACTACACTGCTAGGAGCTAGGGAGAGGTTTACACTACACTACTAGGAGCTAGGGAGAGGTTTACACTACACTGCTAGGAGCTAGGGAGAGGTTTACACTACACTGCTAGGAGCTAGGGAGAGGTTTACACTACACTGCTAGGAGCTAGGGAGAGGTTTACACTACACTACTAGGAGCTAGGGAGAGGTTTACACTACACTGATAGGAGCTAGGGAGAGGTTTACACTACACTGCTAGGAGCTAGGGAGAGGTTTACACTACTAGGAGCTAGGGAGTGGTTTACACTACACTACTAGGAGCTAGGGAGAGGTTTACACTACTAGGAGCTAGGGAGAGGTTTACACTACACTGATAGGAGCTGGGGAGAGGTTTACACTACACTGCTATGAGCTAGGGAGAGGTTTACACTACACTGATAGGAGCTAGAGAGAGGTTTACACTACACTGCTATGAGCTAGGGAGAGGTTTACACTACACTGATAGGAGCTAGGGAGAGGTTTATACTACACTGCTAGGAGCTAGGGAGAGGTTTACACTACACTGCTAGGAGCTAGGGAGAGGTTTACACTACACTGATAGGAGCTAGGGAGAGGTTTACACTACACTGATATGAGCTAGGGAGAGGTTTACACTACACTGATAGGAGCTAGGGAGAGGTTTACACTACACTGCTAGGAGCTAGGGAGAGGTTTACACTACACTGCTAGGAGCTAGGGAGAGGTTTACACTACACTGATAGGAGCTAGGGAGAGGTTTACACTACACTGATATGAGCTAGGGAGAGGTTTACACTACACTGATAGGAGCTAGGGAGAGGTTTATACTCCTAGAGCTAGGGAGAGGTTTACACTACACTGATAGGAGCTAGGGAGAGGTTTACACTACACTGATATGAGCTAGGGAGAGGTTTACACTACACTGATAGGAGCTAGGGAGAGGTTTACACTACACTGATAGGAGCTAGGGAGAGGTTTACACTACACTGATAGGAGCTAGGGAGTGGTTTACACTACACTGATAGGAGCTAGGGAGAGGTTTACACTACACTGCTAGGAGCTAGGGAGAGGTTTACACTACACTGATAGGAGCTAGGGAGAGGTTTATACTCCTAGAGCTAGGGAGAGGTTTACACTACACTGCTAGGAGCTAGGGAGAGGTTTACACTACACTGATAGGAGCTAGGGAGAGGTTTACACTACACTGATAGGAGCTAGGGAGAGGTTTACACTACACTGATAGGAGCTAGGGAGAGGTTTACACTACACTGATAGGAGCTAGGGAGAGGTTTACACTACACTGATAGGAGCTAGGGAGAGGTTTACACTACACTGATAGGAGCTAGGGAGAGGTTTACACTACTAGGAGCTAGGGAGTGGTTTACACTACACTACTAGGAGCTAGGGAGAGGTTAACACTACTAGGAGCTAGGGAGAGGTTTACACTACACTGCTAGGAGCTAGGGAGAGGTTTACACTACACTGCTATGAGCTAGGGAGAGGTTTACACTACTAGGAGCTAGGGAGTGGTTTACACTACACTGCTAGGAGCTAGGGAGAGGTTTACACTACACTAATAGGAGCTAGGGAGAGGTTTACACTACACTGATATGAGCTAGGGAGAGGTTTACACTACACTGCTAGGAGCTAGGGAGAGGTTTACACTACGCTGATAGGAGCTAGGGAGAGGTTTACACTACACTGATAGGAGCTAGGGAGTGGTTTACACTACACTGCTAGGAGCTAGGGAGAGGTTTACACTACACTGCTAGGAGCTAGGGAGAGGTTTACACTACACTGATAGGAGCTAGGGAGAGGTTTACACTACACTGCTAGGAGCTAGGGAGAGGTTTACACTACGCTGATAGGAGCTAGGGAGAGGTTTACACTACACTGCTAGGAGCTAGGGAGAGGTTTACACTACACTGATAGGAGCTAGGGAGAGGTTTACACTACACTGCTAGGAGCTAGGGAGAGGTTTACACTACGCTGATAGGAGCTAGGAAGAGATTTTGAGGGACACAAATGATGTGTATGATAAATTGCCTGAATTGATAACAATAAATATAACTATAAGTTTATAGCATTAATGTGCACCAGTTCACTATCCTTTAACTACCAGACAGACAGACAGACAGACAGACAGACAGACAGACAGACAGACAGACAGACAGACAGACAGACAGACAGACAGACAGACAGACAGACAGACAGACAGACAGACAGACAGACAGACAGACAGACAGACAGGGCAGACAGGCAGGGCAGACAGACAGACAGACCAATCATCCTGTGTTAGTTGGGAATTATCTTTCCTTTCATAGAAGCTGTCTGTGTCAGGTAGTTGATGTACATCCCTGGGCATAAGCGAACATAAATGGCCTTTAAAAAATAAAATAGGAACACTGTCGGCGTCTCATCTTAATGTTGAGAGTTAAAATAGTAAAATACACAATGTGCAATTTCTAAAAGTGGTTGTGCCTCAGCAGTCCTCTTGTTATGCCAGTCACTGACAGGCCCTCAATTCACTCAGAGCCATCTAAAATGTATGTAGAATACCAGATTAATAACTGGGATCTCCATAGCAGATTAATAACTGTGGGACCTCCATAGCAGATTAATAACTCTGGGATCTCCATAGCAGATTAATAACTCTGGGATCTCCATAGCAGATTAATAACTGTGTGATCTCCATAGCAGATTAATAACTCTGGGATCTCCATAGCAGATTAATAACTCTGTGATCTCCATAGCAGATTAATAACTCTGGGATCTCCATAGCAGATTAATAACTCTGGGATCTCCATAGCAGATTAATAACTCTGTGATCTCCATAGCAGATTAATAACTCTGGGATCTCCATAGCAGATTAATAACTCTGGGATCTCCATAGCAGATTAATAACTCTGGGATCTCCATAGCAGATTAATAACTCTGGGATCTCCATAGCAGATTAATAACTCTGGGATCTCCATAGCAGATTAATAACTCTGGGATCTCCATAACAGATTAATAACTCTGTGATCTCCATAGCAGATTAATAACTCTGGGATCTCCATAGCAGATTAATAACTCTGGGATCTCCATAGCAGATTAATAACTCTGGGATCTCCATAGCAGATTAATAACTCTGGGATCTCCATAGCAGATTAATAACTCTGTGATCTCCATAGCAGATTAATAACTCTGGGATCTCCATAGCAGATTAATAACTCTGGGATCTCCATAGCAGATTAATAACTCTGTGGATCTCCATAGCAGATTAATAACTCTGGGATCTCCATAGCAGATTAATAACTCTGGATCTCCATAGCAGATTAATAACTCTGGATCTCCATAGCAGATTAATAACTCTGGGATCTCCATAGCAGATTAATAACTCTGGGATCTCCATAACAGATTAATAACTCTGGTGATCTCCATAGCAGATTAATAACTGGGATCTCCATACAGATTAATAACTCTGGGATCTCCATAGCAGATTAATAACTCTGGGATCTCCATAGCAGATTAATAACTCTGGGATCTCCATAGCAGATTAATAACTGTGGATCTCCATAGCAGATTAATAACTCTGTGATCTCCATAGCAGATTAATAACTCTGGGATCTCCATAGCAGATTAATAACTCTGGGATCTCCATAGCAGATTAATAACTCTGGGATCTCCATAGCAGATTAATAACTCTGGGATCTCCATAGCAGATTAATAACTCTGGGATCTCCATAGCAGATTAATAACTCTGATCTCCATAGCAGATTAA
>NW_024060806.1:0-20489 GCF_016432855.1 Salvelinus namaycush | reverse complement strand
TCCACAGGATGCTGGCCCATGTTGACTCCACAGGGATGCTGGTCCATGTTGACTCCACAGGGATGCTGGCCCATGTTGACTCCACAGGGATGCTGGCCCATGTTGACTCCACAGGGATGCTGGCCCATGTTGACTCCACAGGGATGCTGGCCCATGTTGACTCCACAGTGATGCTGGCCCATGTTGACTCCACAGGGATGCTGGCCCATGTTGACTCCACAGGGATGCTGGCCCATGTTGACTCCACAGGGATGCTGGCCCATGTTGACTCCACAGTGATGCTGGCCCATGTTGACTCCACAGTGATGCTGGCCCATGTTGACTCCACAGTGATGCTGGCCCATGTTGACTCCACAGGGATGCTGGCCCATGTTGACTCCACAGAGAAAGACAGCAGAGATACTACGACAGACAGACAGACAGGCAGACAGGCAGGCAGGCAGGCAGGCAGGCAGGCAGGCAGAGGCAGGCAGGCAGGCAGGCAGGCAGGCAGGCAGGCAGGCAGGCAGGCAGGCAGGCAGGCAGGCAGGCAGGCAGGCAGGCAGGCAGGCAGGCAGGCAGGCAGGCAGGCAGGCAGGCAGGCAGGCAGGCAGGCAGGCAGGCAGGCAGGCAGGCAGGCAGGCAGGCAGGCAGGCTGGGAACAAGGGAAAACGAGTAGGGGAAGAAGAATGGAGGGAGGGAGAGAAGGAGTGAAACCGATGAACAGATGTGGGAATAGTGTTTTCCTTTGACGAGTAGAGAGAGAGAGTTCTGTGTATGTACTGTGAGAGAGAAGACAGTTGACAAGGAGAGAGGTATTTTAGCTCTGATGCTTAATGTTCACTCATAAAGAAGCTGTGTCTTGTCTGAACACAGTAGATCTGTGTCTTGTCTGAACACTGAGTAGATCTGTGTCTTGTCTGAACACAATAGATCTGTGTCTTGTCTGAACACAGTAGATCTGTGTCTTGTCTGAACACAGTAGATCTGTGTCTTGTCTGAACACAGTAGATCTGTGTCTTGTCTGAACACAGTAGATCTGTGTCTTGTCTGAACACTGTAGATCCGTGTCTTGTCTGAACACAGTAGATGTGTGTCTTGTCTGAACACAGTAGATTTGTGTCTTGTCAGAACACAGTAGATGTGTGTCTTGTCTGAACACTGAGTAGATCTGTGTCTTGTCTGAACACTGAGTAGATCTGTGTCTTGTCTGAACACTGATTAGATCTGTGTATTGTCTGAACACAGTAGATGTGTGTCTTGTCTGAACACAGTAGATCTGTGTCTTGTCTGAACACAGTAGATCTGTGTCTTGTCAGAACACAGTAGATGTGTGTCTTGTCTGAACACTGAGTAGATCTGTGTCTTGTCTGAACACTGAGTAGATCTGTGTCTTGTCTGAACACTGAATAGATCTGTGTCTTGTCTGAACACAGTAGATGTGTGTCTTGTCTGAACACATTAGATATGTGTCTTGTCTGAACACATTAGATATGTGTCTTGTCTGAACACAGTAGATATGTGTCTTGTCTGAACACAGTAGATCTGTGTCTTGTCTGAACACGGAGTAGATCTGTGTCTTGTCAGAACACAGTAGATCTGTGTCTTGTCTGAACACAGTAGATCTGTGTCTTGTCTGAACACAGTAGATATGTGTCTTGTCAGAACACAGTAGATCTGTGTCTTGTCAGAACACAGTAGATCTGTGTCTTGTCTGAACACTGAGTAGATCCGTGTCTTGTCTGAACACTGTAGATCCGTGTCTTGTCTGAACACAGTAGATGTGTGTCTTGTCTGAACACAGTAGATGTGTGTCTTGTCTGAACACAGTAGATGTGTGTCTTGTCTGAACACAGTAGATCTGTGTCTTGTCTGAACACTGAGTAGATCTGTGTCTTGTCTGAACACTGAGTAGATCTGTGTCTTGTCTGAACACAGTAGATCTGTGTCTTGTCTGAACACAGTAGATGTGTGTCTTGTCTGAACACAGTAGATCTGTGTCTTGTCTGAACACTGAGTAGATCTGTGTCTTGTCTGAACACAGTAGATGTGTGTCTTGTCTGAACACTGAGTAGATCTGTGTCTTGTCTGAACACAGTAGATGTGTGTCTTGTCTGAACACTGAGTAGATCTGTGTCTTGTCTGAACACAGTAGATGTGTGTCTTGTCTGAACACAGTAGATGTGTGTCTTGTCTGAACACAGTAGATATGTGTCTTGTCTGAACACAGTAGATCTGTGTCTTGTCTGAACACAGTAGATATGTGTCTTGTCTGAACACGGAGTAGATCTGTGTCTTGTCTGAACACTGAGTAGATCTGTGTCTTGTCAGAACACAGTAGATGTGTGTCTTGTCTGAACACTGAGTAGATCTGTGTCTTGTCTGAACACAGTAGATCTGTGTCTTGTCTGAACACAGTAGATGTGTGTCTTGTCTGAACACAGTAGATGTGTGTCTTGTCTGAACACAGTAGATATGTGTCTTGTCTGAACACAGTAGATCTGTGTCTTGTCTGAACACAGTAGATATGTGTCTTGTCTGAACACGGAGTAGATCTGTGTCTTGTCTGAACACTGAGTAGATCTGTGTCTTGTCAGAACACAGTAGATGTGTGTCTTGTCTGAACACTGAGTAGATCTGTGTCTTGTCTGAACACAGTAGATCTGTGTCTTGTCTGAACACTGAGTAGATCTGTGTCTTGTCAGAACACAGTAGATGTGTGTCGTGTCTGAACACTGAGTAGATGTGTGACATCGTCAGTCTCTGTGTTTTATGCGACCTGACAGATACAAGATGTCAGCTGTGTGTTTATGTGTGTTTATGTGTGTTTATGTGTGTTTATGTGTGTTTATGTGTGGTTATGTGTGTTTATGTGTGTTTATGTGTGGTTATGTGTGCAGGGCTCGACATTCACGCTTGTCCTCTTTACTGGTGCAAGTATTGAAATGATGTTGGACAAGCAGATTAGAGATTTAAGTGTTTTTCAAATGCTATGTTTTGCTCACTTGTCCTCCCATTTTCTGCAGAGCGCATTGGAGTATAATTGTTGTAGGCCTGCGTTGACAGTTAGGAGCGGTCTTTCAGTCATGCGGTCGACAGATGCGTTTTTGAGATCAAAGAGAGGCTATCATTTGTTAATCAATTTGATAATACATTTGATAATACTTGCTAGTGACCTGCGTGACCTGCGTGACCTGCTTGGTGCCCGTGGGTCTTTGCCAGAGGATAGAGAGAGCGGGAGAGTTACACTGAACACTGAATATTTTAACCTTATAAATAGATAAAACATCCAAGTTACACTGAACTAAAATATAAACACAACATGCAACAATGTCTAAGATTTTACTGGGTTAAAGTTTCACGTAAGGAAATCAGTCAATTGAAATGAATAAATGATGACCTAATCGATGAATTTCACATGACTGGGAATACAGATATGCATCTGTTGGTCACAGATACCTTTAAAGAAAGGTAGGGGCATAGATCAGAAAACCAGTCAGTATCTGGTGTGACCACCATTTGCCAACCATTATTTGGTTGTTCAAAGCCACAGTTTCATCAGCTGTCAAGGTGGCTGGTTTCAGACTATGAAGAAGCCGGATGAGGAGGTCCTGGGCTGGCGTGGTTACACCTGGTCTGAGGTTGAGGAGGTCCTGGGCTGGCGTGGTTACACCTGGTCTGAGGTTGAGGAGGTCCTGGGCTGGCGTGGTTACACGTGGTCTGAGGTTGAGGAGGTCCTGGGCTGGCGTGGTTAAACCTGGTCTGAGGTTGAGGAGGTCCTGGGCTGGCGTGGTTAAACCTGGTCTGAGGTTGAGGAGGTCCTGGGCTGGCGTGGTTACACCTGGTCTGAGGTTGAGGAGGTCCTGGGCTGGCGTGGTTACACCTGGTCTGAGGTTGAGGAGGTCCTGGGCTGGCGTGGTTACACCTGGTCTGAGGTTGAGGAGGTCCTGGGCTGGCGTGGTTAAACCTGGTCTGAGGTTGAGGAGGTCCTGGGCTGGCGTGGTTACACCTGGTCTGAGGTTGAGGAGGTCCTGGGCTGGCGTGGTTACACCTGGTCTGAGGTTGAGGAGGTCCTGGGCTGGCGTGGTTAAACCTGGTCTGAGGTTGAGGAGGTCCTGGGCTGGCGTGGTTACACCTGGTCTGAGGTTGAGGAGGTCCTGGGCTGGCGTGGTTACACCTGGTCTGAGGTTGAGGAGGTCCTGGGCTGGCGTGGTTAAACCTGGTCTGAGGTTGAGGAGGTCCTGGGCTGGCGTGGTTACACCTGGTCTGAGGTTGTGAGGCCGGTTGTACGTATTGACAAATGATCTAAAACAACGTTGGAGGCTGCTTCTGGTTGAGAAATGAACATTCAATTACCTGGAAACAGCTCTGGTGGACATTCCTTCAGTCAGCGTGTCAATTTCACGCTACCTCAAAACTTGAGACGTCTGTGACATTGTGTTACGTGACAAAACTGCACATTGGCCTTTTATTGTCCCGGGCACAAGGTGCACCTGTGTAATGATCGTGCTGTTTAATCAGCTTCTTGATATGCCACACCTGTCAGGTGGATGAATTATCTTAGCCAAAGGACAAATGCTCACTAACAGGGATGTAAAACAAAAATAAATAAAGTTTTTTCTGTGCGAATGGAACATTTTTGGGGATATTTTATTTCAGCTCATGAAACATGAGACCAACACTTTACATGGTGCATTTCTATTGCTGTAAATATCCTGCTGCCAGTCAGCTGCCTCGCCCAGCCGTTTGATGCACATCAAATGAGGGAACTATTTTATTAAGACATGAAAACTATTTGGCTATAAATGTAATGTTGCAGGGTGACCAACCATCCTCCAGGAGATTCCAGCTGCTGGGGGTGCAGGCTTTCACTCCAGCCCTGCTCTAACACAACCACGTTGTAAAATATCAGCTGCTCAACAGGAACCTTGATAAGCTGACTGGTGTGTTTTGAGCAGGGTTGGACCAAAAGCCTGCACACCCAGCAGCTCTCCAGATGAAGGGTTGACAGACCAAATGTGTTTTATACAGCAGCCAATCAGAGCAGTGTTTTATACAGCAGCCAATCAGAGCAGTGTTTTATACAGCAGCCAATCAGAGCAGTGTTTTATACAGCAGCCAATCAGAGCAGTGTTTTATACAGCAGCCAATCAGAGCAGTGTTTTACTCTGGGGGGGTTAAGTGCCTTGCTCAAGGCCCCAACGGCAGGAGATGGTGTCTAATACATGGGATCAGACAGCAGCAGGAGATGGTGTCTAATACATGGGATCAGACAGCAGTAGGAGATGGTGTCTAATACATGGGATCAGACAGCAGTAGGAGATGGTGTCTAATACATGGGATCAGACAGCAGTAGGAGATGGTGTCTAATACATGGGATCAGACAGCAGTAGGAGATGGTGTCTAATACATGGGATCAGACAGCAGTAGGAGATGGTGTCTAATACATGAGATCAGACAGCAGTAGGAGATGGTGTCTAATACATGGGATCAGACAGCAGTAGGAGATGGTGTCTAATACATGGGATCAGACAGCAGTAGGAGGAGATGGTGTCTAATACATGGGATCAGACAGCAGTAGGAGATTGTGTCTAATACATGGGATCAGACAGCAGTAGGAGATGGTGTCTAATACATGGGATCAGACAGCAGTAGGAGATGGTGTCTAATACATGGGATCAGACAGCAGTAGGATATGGTGTCTAATACATGGGATCAGACAGCAGTAGGAGATGGTGTCTAATACATGGGATCAGACAGCAGTAGGAGATGGTGTCTAATACATGGGATCAGACAGCAGTAGGAGGAGATGGTGTCTAATACATGGGATCAGGCAGCAGTAGGAGATGGTGTCTAATACATGGGATCAGACAGCAGTAGGAGATGGTGTCTAATACATGGGATCAGACAGCAGTAGGAGGAGATGGTGTCTAATACATGGGATCAGACAGCAGTAGGAGATGGTGTCTAATACATGGGATCAGACAGCAGTAGGAGATGGTGTCTAATACATGGGATCAGACAGCAGTAGGAGGAGATGGTGTCTAATACATGGGATCAGACAGCAGTAGGAGGAGATGGTGTCTAATACATGGGATCAGACATCAGTAGGAGGAGATGGTGTCTAATACATGGGATCAGACAGCAGCAGCCTTCCATTGTCAACACCAGTGATGATACTGCAGGTTATTTAGTGAAGTGGTTCCTTGCATCGTACAACACCATTTACATCCTCCTTTTTGGCCCCATGGTGTTACAGACGGTTTCTTATTTTTGTGACTTAAACTTTCTATAAAACATCTGTCTGACTTTTGGCTAAAAAGGTAAATGTTAAGCCCTGTGTGTGTGTGTGTGTGTGTGTGTGTGTGTGTGTGTGTGTGTGTGTGTGTGTGTGTGTGTGTGTGTGTGTGTGTGTGTGTGTGTGTGTGTGTGTGTGTGTGTGTGTGTGTGTGTGTGTGTGTGTGTGTGTGTGTGTAACGTTCGTCTTGTGGTGAATGAACGGACCAAGGCGCAGAGGGTGATGAATACATACTAATTTATTGAATGAAAGACGAAAACACTGACAAAACACTAGAACAAACTACAAAACAATAAACGAAGGCAACAGACCTGAAACAAACGAACTTACATATAGACGAAGAACGCACGAACAGGAACAGACTACCTACAAAGAACGAACAAACGAAACAGTCCCATGTGGTAAACACAGACACAGGAACAATCACCCACAAACAAACAGTGAGAACAACCTACCTTAATATGGTTCTCAATCAGAGGAAACGTCAAACACCTGCCTCTAATTGAGAACCATACCAGGCAACACATTAACCCAACATAGAAAACACATAACATAGACTACCCACCCCAACTCACGCCCTGACCAACTAAACACATACAAAACAACAGAAAACAGGTCAGGAACGTGACAGAACCCCCCCCTCAAGGTGCGAACTGGGTGGGCATCTGTCTGCGGTGGCGGCTCCGGCGGTGGACGAGGACACCACTCCACCACTGTCTTTGTCCCCCTCCTTAGCGTCCCTTGAGTGGCGACCCTCGCCCCCGACCATGGTCCAGGAACCTTCACCAACGCCCCTCCTAAATAGAGGAGACAACTCAGGACAGAGAGGTAGCTCAGGACAGAGAGGTAGCTCAGGACACAGAGGTAGCTCAGGACAGAGAGGTAGCTCAGGACAGAGAGGTAGCTCCGGACAGAGAGGTAGCTTAGGACAGAGGGACAACTCTGGACTACTGGCAGCTCCGGACTGAGTGGCAGCTCCGGACTGAGTGGCAGCTCCGGACTGAGTGGCAGCTCCGGACTGAGTGGCAGCTCCGGACTGAGTGGCAGCTCATGACTGTAAGGCAGCTCATGACTGGAGGGCAGCTCATGACTGGAGGGCAGCTCGTGACTGTAGGGCAGCTCATGACTGGAGGGCAGCTCATGACTGGAGGGCAGCTCATGACTGGAGGGCAGCTCATGACTGGAGGGCAGCTCATGACTGGAGGGCAGCTCATGACTGGCTGGCGGCTCTGGCAGCTCCTGACTGGCTGGCGGCTCTGGCAGCTCCTGACTGGCTGGCGGTTCTGGCAGCTCCTGACTGGCTGGCGGTTCTGGCAGCTCCTGACTGGCTGGCGGCTCTGGCAGCTCCTGACTGGCTGGCGGCTCTGGCAGCTCCTGACTGGCTGGCGGCTCTGGCAGCTCCTGACTGGCTGGCGGCTCTGGCAGCTCCTGACTGGCTGGCGGCTCTGGCAGCTCCTGACTGGCTGGCGGTTCTGGCAGCTCCTGACTGACGGACGGCTCTAGCGGCTCCTGACTGATGGACGGCTCTAATGGCTCGGGACAGACGGGCGGCTCTAATGGCTCGTGGCAGACGGATGGCTCAGAAGGCGCTGGGCAGACGGATGGCTCAGAAGGCGCTGGGCAGACGGATGGCTCAGATGGCGCTGGGCAGACGGATGGCTCAGACGGCGCTGGGCAGACGGATGGCTCAGATGGCGCTGGGCAGACGGATGGCTCAGATGGCGCTGGGCAGACGGATGGCTCAGACGGCGCTGGGCAGACAGATGGCTCAGACGGTGCTGGGCAGACGAGCAGTGCAGGCGGCGTTGAGCAGACGGCCGACTCTGACCTGCTGAGGCGCACAGTAGGCCTGGTGCGTGGTGCCGGAACTGGTGGTACCGGACTGGAGACACGCACCTCAAGGCTAGTGCGGGGAGCAGGAACAGTGCACACTGGACTCTCGAAGCGCACTATAGGCCTGGTGCGTGGTACCGGCACTGGTGGTACCGGGTTGAGGGCACGCACCTCAGGGCGAGTGCGGGGAGAAGGAACAGTGCGTACAGGGCTCTGGAGACGCACAGGAGGCTTGGTGCGTGGTGCCGGAACTGGAGGCACTGGGCTGGAGACACGCACCACAGGGAGAGTGCGTGGAGGAGGAACAGGGCTCTGGAGACGCACTGGAAGCCTGGTGCGTGGTGTAGGCACTGGTGGTACTGGGCTGGGGCCACGCACCATAAGGCGAGTGCGGGGTGCTGGAACTGGAGGTACTGGGCTGGGGCGGGAAGGTGGCGCCGGATATACCGGACCGTGCAGGCGTACTGGCTCCCTTGAGCGCCGAGCCTGCCCAACCTTACCTGGTTGAATGCTCCCCGTAGCCCGTCCAATGCGGGGAGGTGGAATAACCCGCACTGGGCTGTGTAGGCGAACCGGGGACACCATTCGTAAGGCTGGTGCCATGTACACCGGCCCGAGGAGACGTACTGGAGGCCAGATATGTAGAGCCGGCTTCATGGCACTTGGCTCAATGCTCAATCTAGCCCGCCCAGTGCGGGGAGGTGGAATAACCCGCACCGGGCTATGCACACGTACAGGAGACACCATGCGCTCTACTGCGTAACACGGTGTCTGCCCGTACTCTCGCTCTCCACGGTAAGCCCGGGAAGTGGGCGCAGGTTTCCTACCTGCCCTCGCCACACTACCCTTTAGCCCCCCCCCCCCCCCCAAGAAATGTTTGGGTGAGCCTCTCGGGCTTCCGTGCTAGACGCGTCCCCTCATAACGCCGGTTCCTCTCTCCGGTTGCCTCCGCTCTCCGAGCTGCCTCCAGCTGTTCCCATGGGATGCGATCCTTTCCAGCCAGGATCTCCTCCCATGTGTAGCAACCCTTGCCGTCCAAAACATCCTCCCATGTCCATTCCTCCTTCGTGCGCTGTTGCTCTCTCCCGTTACACCGCTGCTTGATCCTTTGTTGGTGGGTGATTCTGTAACGTTCGTCTTGTGGTGAATGAACGGACCAAGGCGCAGAGGGTGATGAATACATACTAATTTATTGAATGAAAGACGAAAACACTGACAAAACACTAGAACAAACTACAAACAATAAACGAAGGCAACAGACCTGAAACAAACAAACTTACATATAGACGAAGAACGCACGAACAGGAACAGACTACCTAAAACGAACGAACAAACGAAACAGTCCCATGTGGTATACACAGACACAGGAACAATCACCCACAAACAAACAGTGAGAACAACCTACCTTAATATGGTTCTCAATCAGAGGAAACGTCAAACACCTGCCTCTAATTGAGAACCATACCAGGCAACACATTAACCCAACATAGAAAACACATAACATAGACTACCCACCCCAACTCACGCCCTGACCAACTAAACACATACAAAACAACAGAAAACAGGTCAGGAACGTGACAGTGTGTGTGTGTGTGTGTGTGTGTGTGTGTGTGTGTGTGTGTGTGTGTGTGTGTGTGTGTGTGTGTGTGTGTGTGTGCGTGCGTGCGTGCGTGCGTGCGTGCGTGCGTGCGTGCGTGCGTGCGTGCGTGCGTGCGTGTGTGTGTGACAGCAGACAGACATGATGTAACTTCCTGTGTGGTAGAGGAAGAGCCAAAGCTAACATCTGAACTAACAGCTAACATAGATACATGTTTACCTTACCTCTCTCTCTCTCTCTCTCTCTCAGTCTAGCAGCTCACATCATTACGACCCTGAACTAACATAGATACATGTTTACCTTACCTCTCTCTCTCTCTCTCTCTTTCTCGCTCTCTCTCTCTCTCTCTCCCTCTCTCTCTCTCTCTCAGTCTAGCAGCTCACATCATTACGACCCTGAACTAACAGAGATACATGTTTACCTTACCTCTCCCTCTCTCACTCTCTTTCTCGCTCTCGCTCTTTCTCTGTCTCTTTCTCTTTCTCTCTCTCTGCCTCGCTCTCTCTCTCTTTCTCTCTCTCTTCCTCTATCTCTATGTCTCTCTCTGTCTCTGTCTCTCCCGCTCTCTCTTTCTCTCTCTTCCTCTCTATCTCTATGTCTCTCTCTCTCTCTGTCTCTCTGTCTCTCTCTCTCATTCTAACAGCTCACAGCATTACCACCCTGAACTAACAGCGATACATTTTTATCTTACCTCTCTCTCTCTCTCTCTCTCTCTCTCTGCCTCGCTCTCTCTCTCTCTCTCTCTTCTCTCGCTCTCCTCTCTCTCTCTCTCCATTATCCTCTCTCCTCTCCCCTCTCCCCTCCCCACTCCTCTCTCTTCTCTCGCTCTCCTCTCTCTTCTCTCTCCTTTCACCTCTCCTCTTCTTCAGCAGCGTGATCAACCACACAGAGAGGAAGGGAAAGAGGGAGGGAGGTGGGGATGGAGGGAGGGAGGGGTAAAGGGCAAGAATGAAAGAATTGAAAGAAAGTAAGAAATGTAACAGGTGTGTGCAGAATAAAGTTTGACAGAGAAATGAAGAGAGAGGGAGGGAGTGATCGCTGATAATAACAGTGATAATGGCATCAATAATGACATTGATAATGAAATTGAAAATAACATTGATAATGACAGTGATAAGGACATTGATAATGACAGTGATAAGGACATTGATAATGACATCGATAATGACAGTGATAAGGACATTGATAATGACATCGATAATGACAGTGATAATGACATTGATAACAACATTGATAATTACAGTGATAAGGACATCAGTAATGACATCGATAATGACAGTGATAACGACATCGATAACAACATCGATAATGACAGTGATAAGGACATCAGTAATGACATCGATAATGACAGTGATAAGGACATTGATAATGACAGCGATAATGGCTACATGGCTTTGGTTACAGTGATCATAACTTGGTTGCACTCACTAGGAAAACTAAAATACCAAAGGCCCTAAAGATTGTTTCATGAAGGAGAGGCAATGCAGGTTCACATGTCATCAAGTAGAACAGGAAGAGGTAGAACGGATGCTGTTGTCTCCTTCTGATGACACGTCGCCTGGGACAGATCATCTTGACGTGTCATCAAGTAGAACAGGAAGAGGTAGAAAGGATGCTGTTGTCTCCTTCTGATGACACGTCGCCTGGGACAGATCATCTTGACGTGTCATCAAGTAGAACAGGAAGAGGTAGAAAGGATGCTGTTGTCTCCTTCTGATGACACGTCGCCTGGGACAGATCATCTTGACGTGTCATCAAGTAGAACAGGAAGAGGTAGAACGGATGCTGTTGTCTCCTTCTGATGACACGTCGCCTGGGACAGATCATCTTGACGTGTCATCAAGTAGAACAGGAAGAGGTAGAAAGGATGCTGTTGTCTCTTTCTGGTGACACGTCGCCTGGGACAGATCATCTTGACGTGTCATCAAGTAGAACAGGAAGAGGTAGAAAGGATGCTGTTGTCTCCTTCTGATGACACGTCGCCTGGGACAGATCATCTTGACGTGTCATCAAGTAGAACAGGAAGAGGTAGAAAGGATGCTGTTGTCTCTTTCTGATGACACGTCGCCTGGGACAGATCATCTTGACGCCAAATCGCTTAGAGTTACAGCTAACCAAATATCTACCCCAATCTCTCATATTTGTCATAAGTGCTTGATGTATGGGGTGTGCCCAGAAGTCTGGAAAGGGTCAAAGATTATTCCAGTACCTAAGGATACAACATCTGCATTCACTGGTCCTCATAGTCGTCCTATAACTCCTGTCCATCAGCTGAGTCTCTTCCAGAAACTCAAAACGGATGTCGTTCAGTTCTTTCTTCTGTGTTAAGTAAATGATTGAAAAAAATTGTATCTGTACAAATCGTGGATTATTTCTCATGTAATGGTCTGATAACGGGTTTCCAGGGATTATTTCTCATGTAATGGTCTGATAACGGGTTTCCAGGGATTATTTCTCATGTAATGGTCTGATAACGGGTTTCCAGGGATTATTTCTCATGTAATGGTCTGATAACGGGTTTCCAGGGATTATTTCTCATGTAATGGTCTGATAACGGGTTTCCAGCATACAAAGAAGAGCATTCTACGAGTCGATGACAGATGATTGGTTAAAGAGTTTGGATGACAGGAAGTTAGTTGGTGCAGTGTTGCTGGATTTCAGTGCTGCTTTTGATGTAATTTATCGTGAACTGTTACTAGGTAAACTCAAATGTTATGGTTTTAAGTCTGCAGCTCTATCCTGGATGGAAAACGATCTATCCAGGAGAAGGCAAAACTTATTCTTTAATGGTAGCTTTTCAAACAGTAAAGATATACACTGTGGTGTTCCTCAAGGAAGTTGCCTAGGACCACTTTCTCTACTCTATCTTTACTAATGATTTACTACCTTCAGTAATGAACAAAGCAAAAGTGGTCATGTATACTGATGACAGCATCCGAATGTAATGAGCTAACAGATGTACTGAGCAGTGAACTAAGAATGGTGTCTGAGTGGGTTGATATGAACAAGTTGGTGTTGAACATTTCTAAAACTAATTTTATTGTGTTTGGTTGAAGATATATGTCTGCTGATGATCCCCAACTGAAATTGTCGATGAATAGAACACATGTATAGCAAGTGGGGAAAAACGAAACTACTAGACGTCATGTTGGACACAGCTTTATCCTGGTCAGAACACATAGATCATATTGTTATTAAGATGGGTAAGGGAATTGCTGTTACAAGAAAATGTTCAGAGTACGTAACATCTAGCACTCTGAATCAGGTGATTCAATCCCTGGTTCTATCACACTTAGAGTACTGTCCAGTTATATGGTCAATCCCTGGTTCTATCACACTTAGAGTACTGTCCAGTTATATGGTCAATCCCTGGTCCTATCACACTTAGAGTACTGTCCAGTTATATGGTCAATCCCTGGTCCTATCACACTTAGAGTACTGTCCAGTTATATGGTCAATCCCTGGTCCCATCACATTTAGAGTACTGTCCGGTTATACGGTCAATCCCTGGTCCTATCACACTTAGAGTACTGTCCAGTTATATGGTCAATCCCTGGTTCTATCACACTTAGAGTACTGTCCAGTTATATGGTCAATCCCTGGTTCTATCACACTTAGAGTACTGTCCAGTTATATGGTCAATCCCTGGTCCTATCACACTTAGAGTACTGTCCAGTTATATGGTCAATCCCTGGTCCTATCACACTTAGAGTACTGTCCAGTTATATGGTCAATCCCTGGTCCCATCACACTTAGAGTACTGTCCAGTTATATGGTCAATCCCTGGTCCTATCACACTTAGAGTACTGTCCAGTTATATGGTCAATCCCTGGTCCCATCACACTTAGAGTACTGTCCAGTTATATGGTCAATCCCTGGTCCTATCACACTTAGAGTACTGTCCAGTTATATGGTCAATCCCTGGTCCTATCACACTTAGAGTACTGTCCAGTTATATGGTCAAAGAAAGATATAAAAAATCTCCAAATGGCTCAGAACAGGGCTGCCAGATTATCTCTTCATTGCTCTAACCGAATGAATATTATTAAAATGCATCAGAGTCTCAAAGCTTCACGTTAAAAATAAATTACTATCTAGTCTTCTGATTTTCTTTAGGAATGTTATATTTTAAAAAACAGTATTTTTCAGTCCAGTTAGTACATACTAGCAACACGCATAACCACCAAACCTAACTCCTGTTCTTTCTACTTCCTGTCCAGTCATATGGTCTATCACATTAATGTTCTTTCTACTTCCTGTCCAGTCATATGGTCTATCACATTAATGTTCTTTCTACTTCCTGTCCAGTCATATGGTCTATCACATTAATGTTCTTTCTACTTCCTGTCCAGTCATATGGTCTATCACATTAATGTTCTTTCTACTTCCTGTCCAGTCATATGGTCTATCACATTAATGTTCTTTCTACTTCCTGTCCAGTCATATGGTCTATCACATTAATGTTCTTTCTACTTCCTGTCCAGTCATATGGTCTATCACATTAATGTTCTTTCTACTTCCTGTCCAGTCATATGGTCTATCACATTAATGTTCTTTCTACTTCCTGTCCAGTCATATGGTCTATCACATTAATGTTCTTTCTACTTCCTGTCCAGTCATATGGTCTATCACATTAATGTTCTTTCTACTTCCTGTCCAGTCATATGGTCTGTCACATTAGATGTTCTTTCTACTTCCTGTCCAGTCATATGGTCTATCACATATCTACCTCTATCACTCCAGTATCCCTGTCACCTAACTCCTATACATGTCTACCTCTACCCCTCCAGTATCCCTGTCCCCTATACATATCTACCTCTACCACTCCAGTATTGTTAATATGGTACTGGATCTGTCCCTGTATATAGTTGTTGTTCTACTTGACTTTTGAATGTACAGTGGCAAGACAAAGTACGTGAACCCTTGGATTTAATAACTGGTTGAACCTGTAGCAGAAATCACCTCAACCAAACGTTTTCTGTAGTTGTGGATCAGACCTGCACAACAGTCAGGAGGAATATTGGACCATTCCTCTTTACAAAACTGTTACAGTTCAGAAATATTGTTGGGATGTCTGGTGTGAACTGCTCTCTTGAGGTCATGCCACAGCATCTTAATCGGGTTAAGGTCAGGACTTTGACTGGGCCACTCCAGAAGGCGTATTTTCTTCTGTTGAAGCCATTCTGTTGTTGATTTACCTCTGTGTTTTGGGTCGTTGTCCTGTTTCATCACCCAACTGCTGTTGAGCTTCAATTCGCGGACAGATGGCCTGACATTCTCCTGCAAAATGTCTTAATAAACTTGGGAATTCATTTTTCCGTCGATGATAGCAAGCTGTCCAGGCCCTGAAGCAACAAAGCAGCCCCACACCATGATGCTCCCTCCCCCATAGTTTACAGTTGGGATGAGGTTTTGATGTTGGTGTGCTGTGCTGTGCCTTTTTTCTCCACACATAGTGTTGTGTTTTCCTTCCAAACAACTCAACTGTAGTTTAATCTGTCCACTGACTATTTTGCCAGTAGCGCTGTGGAACAACAAGGTGCTCTTTTGCGAACTTCAGACGTGCAGCAATGTTTGTTTTGGACAGCAGTGGCTTCTTCCGTGGTGTCCTCCCATGAACACCATTCTTGTTTAGTGTTTTACGTGTCGTAGACTCGTCAACAGAGATATTAGCATGTTCCAGAGGTATCTGTAAGTCTTCAGCTGACACTCTAGGATTCTTCTTAACCTCATTGAGCATTCTGCTCTGTGCTCTTACAGTCATCGTTGCAGGACGGCCACTCCTAGGGAGAGTAGCAACAGTGCTGAACTTTCTCCATTTATAGACAATTTGTCTTACCGTGGACTGATGAACATCAAGGCTTTTAGAGATACTTTTGTAACCCTTTCCAGCTTTATGCAAGTCAACAATTCTTAATCGTAGGTCTTCTGAGATCTCTTTTGTCCCGAAGCGAGGTTCACATCAGGCAATGCTTCTTGTGAATAGCAAACTCTAACCAACATCTCCAATCTCGCCTCATTGATTGGACTCCAGGTCAGCTGACTCCTGACTCCAATTAGCTTTTGGAGAAGTCATTAGCCGAGGGTGTCACGCCCCTGGCCATAGAGAGGTTTTATTCTCTATTTCTGTTCGGGTGTGACTAGGGTGGGCATTCTAGTTTCCTTATTTCTATGTTAGTGTGGTTCCCAATCAGAGTCAGCTGTCTATCGTTGTCTCTGATTGGGGATCATATATAAGTTGTCTATCGTTGTCTCTGATTGGGGATCATATATAAGTTGTCATCTTCCGGGTTTTGTGGGATGTTGTTTTCTGTTTAGTGGTTTTTCCTGACAGAACTGTTCGCTTTCCTTTTCTCATTTTGTTTGAGTGGTTTTTCCTGACAGAACTGTGAGCTTTCCTTTTCTCATTTTGTTTGAGTGGTTTTTCCTGACAGAACTGTGAGCTTTCCTTTTCACCTTTTCTCATTTTGTTTGAGTGGTTTTTCCTGACAGAACTGTGAGCTTTCCTTTTCACCTTTTCTCATTTTGTTTGAGTGGTTTTTGAACATTAAATCATGGACACTTTCCACGCTGCGCTTTGGTCTCATTCCGACGACAGCCGCTACATAGGGGCTCACATACGTCTCATTCCGACGACAGCCGCTACATAGGGGCTCACATACGTCTCATTCCGACGACAGCCGCTACATAGGGGCTCACATACGTCTCATTCTGACGACAGCCGCTACATAGGGGCTCACATACGTCTCATTCTGACGACAGCCGCTACATAGGGGCTCACATACGTCTCATTCCGACGACAGCCGCTACATAGGGGCTCACATACGTCTCATTCCGACGACAGCCGCTACATAGGGGCTCACATACGTCTCATTCTGACGACAGCCGCTACATAGGGGCTCACATACGTCTCATTCTGACGACAGCCGCTACATAGGGGCTCACATACGTCTCATTCTGACGACAGCCGCTACATAGGGGCTCACATACGTCTCATTCTGACGACAGCCGGTACATAGGGGCTCACATACGTCTCATTCCGACGACAGCCGCTACATAGGGGCTCACATACGTCTCATTCTGACGACAGCCGTTACGTAGGGGCTCACATACGTCTCATTCCGACGACAGCCGCTACATAGGGGCTCACATACGTCTCATTCTGACGACAGCCGCTACATAGGGGCTCACATACGTCTCATTCTGACGACAGCCGCTACATAGGGGCTCACATACGTCTCATTCCGACGACAGCCGCTACATAGGGGCTCACATACGTCTCATTCTGACGACAGCCGCTACATAGGGGCTCACATACGTCTCATTCTGACGACAGCCGCTACATAGGGGCTCACATACGTCTCATTCTGACGACAGCCGCTACATAGGGGCTCACATACGTCTCATTCTGACGACAGCCGCTACATAGGGGCTCACATACGTCTCATTCCGACGACAGCCGCTACATAGGGGCTCACATACGTCTCATTCCGACGACAGCCGCTACATAGGGGCTCACATACGTCTCATTCCGACGACAGCCGGTACATAGGGGCTCACATACGTCTCATTCTGACGACAGCCGCTACATAGGGGCTCACATACGTCTCATTCTGACGACAGCCGCTACATAGGGGCTCACATACGTCTCATTCTGACGACAGCCGCTACATAGGGGCTCACATACGTCTCATTCTGACGACAGCCGCTACATAGGGGCTCACATACGTCTCATTCTGACGACAGCCGCTACATAGGGGCTCACATACGTCTCATTCTGACGACAGCCGCTACATAGGGGCTCACATACGTCTCATTCCGACGACAGCCGCTACATAGGGGCTCACATACGTCTCATTCTGACGACAGCCGCTACATAGGGGCTCACATACGTCTCATTCCGACGACAGCCGCTACATAGGGGCTCACATACGTCTCATTCCGACGACAGCCGCTACATAGGGGCTCACATACGTCTCATTCTGACGACAGCCGCTACATAGGGGCTCACATACGTCTCATTCCGACGACAGCCGCTACATAGGGGCTCACATACGTCTCATTCCGACGACAGCCGCTACATAGGGGCTCACATACGTCTCATTCTGACGACAGCCGGTACATAGGGGCTCACATACGTCTCATTCCGACGACAGCCGCTACATAGGGGCTCACATACGTCTCATTCCGACGACAGCCGCTACATAGGGGCTCACATACGTCTCATTCCGACGACAGCCGCTACATAGGGGCTCACATACGTCTCATTCCGACGACAGCCGCTACATAGGGGCTCACATACGTCTCATTCCGACGACAGCCACTACATAGGGGCTCACATACGTCTCATTCTGACGACAGCCGCTACATAGGGGCTCACATACGTCTCATTCTGACGACAGCCGCTACATAGGGGCTCACATACGTCTCATTCCGACGACAGCCGCTACATAGGGGCTCACATACGTCTCATTCTGACGACAGCCGCTACATAGGGGCTCACATACGTTTCATTCCGACGACAGCCGCTACATAGGGGCTCACATACGTCTCATTCTGACGACAGCCGCTACATAGGGGCTCACATACGTCTCATTCTGACGACAGCCGCTACATAGGGGCTCACATACGTCTCATTCCGACGACAGCCGCTACATAGGGGCTCACATACGTCTCATTCCGACGACAGCCGCTACATAGGGGCTCACATACGTCTCATTCCGACGACAGCCGCTACATAGGGGCTCACATACGTCTCATTCTGACGACAGCCGCTACATAGGGGCTCACATACGTCTCATTCTGACGACAGCCGCTACATAGGGGCTCACATACGTCTCATTCCGACGACAGCCGCTACATAGGGGCTTCACATACGTCTCATTCTGACGACAGCCGCTACATAGGGGCTCACATACGTCTCATTCTGACGACAGCCGCTACATAGGGGCTCACATACGTCTCATTCTGACGACAGCCGCTACATAGGGGCTCACATACGTCTCATTCTGACGACAGCCGCTACATAGGGGCTCACATACGTCTCATTCTGACGACAGCCGCTACATAGGGGCTCACATACGTCTCAGTCTGACGACAGCCGCTACATAGGGGCTCACATACGTCTCAGTCTGACGACAGCCGCTACATAGGGGCTCACATACGTCTCATTCTGACGACAGCCGCTACATAGGGGCTCACATACGTCTCATTCTGACGACAGCCGCTACATAGGGGCTCACATACGTCTCATTCTGACGACAGCCGCTACATAGGGGCTCACATACGTCTCATTCTGACGACAGCCGCTACAAAGGGAAACATACTCTTTCTTGCCACTGTATTAGTTATAGTATTACTGATGTTGACTTACAAAGGGAAACATACTCTTTCTTGCCACTGTATTAGTTATAGTATTACTGATACTGATTACTGCTGTTGGGAAGATAGACATTTCACTGTACTTCTGCACGTGACAATTAAAACTAAAACTTGAAAACCAGAAATCCCCGAAAGTCCCACAAGGTAAAACAAGGACAATTCTTCCTCGTGGGGACAGGTCTCCACCAGGACAATACTGTGTGTGTGTGTGTGTGTGTGTGTGTGTGTGTGTGTGTGTGTGTGTGTGTGTGTGTGTGTGTGTGTGTGTGTGTGAATACTCTCTCCGTGATCATAAAGGAATATCAATAATACAGAAACATAAATGAATAAAACTACTGACTGGAATGACTAATCACCACGACTACGCCTACTAGATGACAGGCTGTAGAACGAGAGAGAGAGGATGGAGGGAGAGGAGGAGAGAGGAGGAGAGAGGAGATGGAGGGAGAGGAGGAGAGAGGAGATGGAGGGAGAGAGAGGATGGAGGGAGAGGAGGAGAGAGGATGGAGGGAGGGAGAGAGAGGATGGAGGGAAAGAGAGGATGGAGGGAGATTATGAGATGCAGGGAGAGAGAGGATGGAGGGAGAGGGAGGATGGAGGGAGAGGAGTAGAGAGGAGATGGAGGGAGAGAGGAGAGAGGATGGAGGGAGAGGGAGGATGGAGGGAGAGGAGGGAGAGGAGGAGAGAGGAGATGGAGGGAGAGAGGAGAGAGGATGGAGGGAGAGGATGGAGGGAGAGAGAGGATGGAGGGAGAGGGAGGATGGAGGGAGAGGAGGAGAGAGGAGATGGAGGGAGAGGGAGGATGGAGGGAAAGGAGGAGAGAGGAGATGGAGGGAGAGAGGAGATGGAGGGAGAGAGGAGAGAGGAGATGGAGGGAGAGGAGGAGAGAAGAGATGGAGGGAGAGGGAGGATGGAGGGAGAGGAGGAGAGAGGAGATGGAGGGAGAGAGAGGAGGGAGAGAGAGGAGGAAGGGAGAGGATGGAGGGAGAGAGAGGATGGAGGGAGAGAGAGAGAATGGAGGGAGAGAGAGGAGGAGAGAGGAAATGGAGGGAGAGAGGAGATGGAGGGAGAGAGGAGAGAGGATGGAGGGAGAGGGAGGATGGAGGGAGAGGAGGAGAGAGGAGATGGAGAGAGGAGATGGAGGGAGAGAGAGGAGATGGAGAATGGAGTGAGAGGGAGGATGGAGGGAGAGGAGGGAGAGGAGGAGAGAGGAGAGAGAGAATGGAGGGAGAGAGAGGAGGAGAGAGGAGATGGAAGGAGAGGAGGAGAGAGGAGATGGAGGGAGATGAGGAGAGAGGAGATGAGGAGAGAGGATGGAGGGAGAGGAGGAGAGAGGAGATGGAGGGAGAGAGGAGAGAGAGGATGGAGGGAGAGAGAGGAGGAGAGAGGAGATGGAGGGAA
>NW_024060805.1:0-20499 GCF_016432855.1 Salvelinus namaycush | reverse complement strand
GCTCAGTCCCAAAGTCAAGGTTATGACCATGAATGTGATGAGGCATACTTTCTTTGGTATAGTACAAATAAACTGAATTACACGAGGTCCCTGTTGGTTAGCATCTCTCAGTTCGGACACGTGTGGTGTAGCCCGGTCTGTCTGGAGTCCTTCTTTGTCATCAACAGCAGCGACTGGTTGTGCGTTCCGGACCGTAAGATCATTAAGACCTCGTACCATTTGAACTACATCTGGACATTGAATCCGAACCTTCTTTCTGTAGATCGCAATTACTACCACGACCACAGCCAAGACAGCAATCACGCCAAGTAATACACCCGGGTTAAAAGTAGTTGGTTGAGCCGGTATAGGCTCACACAGAACATCGTGAGTGTTATTACCCAGGGAGATAGGGACAAAGCCTTCTTTGCATGTGGTATGGGGAATACATAGAATACAGAAATCAGAACAATGGAATCCGTCTTTACACCTACAGGTGTGTCTCTTAGTCAGATCATAATAAGCTCGTGTTTCAAAGTTTAGGTTGGGATCACAGTATGGTTGTAGACGACATATTCTTTCCCGGTTGTACGATGTCATATATTCGTCACTCTTACAAGGTGTACACTGGGGATCTTCACAGGTTCCGCTGTCACCCAACCTGGTCCCAGGTGGACACTTGCAACAATTGTTGTTCAATCCACAGCCTTTGCTCGGGGTAACAAGAAGCACCAGCACCAGTAATGTAAACATGACTGCGAAATGGTTTGAAGAAAGAGACCAGCCTTTTTAAAGCCTAGTCAAAGTTTCACAACAATCCAACTACGGAGGAACCTTTCAACCAATATGTAAGCAGAAACTAATTAAGTGTTGTCCGACCACTGTTAAACGTATCTAAGTAGAAACGTCCGACACTGGAGGATCTATTCAACCAAAAGTAAATTCGGAACGTCCAACAGTGGAGGAATCCTCTACCCAATGTTAAACATATCTACGTAGAAACGTCCGACACTGGAGGATCTATTCAACCAAAAGTAAAGTCGGAACGTCCAACAGTGGAGGAATCCTCTACCCAATGTTAAACGTATCTATGTAGAAACGTCCGACACTGGAGGATCTATTCAACCAAAAGTAAAGTCGGAACGTCCAACAGTGGAGGAATCCTCTACCCAATGTTAAACATATCTATGTAGAAACGTCCGACACTGGAGGATTCCTCTATCCAAGCCTCATGCCAGGGGATTTCCAGATACGGGGTATATATATGCAAGCTGTAACAACTCCCTCAGCATTCACATTCACAGAGGTCCTACTAAGTTGAAACCCAAACCATGGGGACGACCATGAACATAATCTTAATAGTAGTTCTTGTTGCTACATACAAGGTCCTAGCCTTGACCAAGACCTACAATGTCCATTGTCTTAGCGGCTCAACCCTAAGGGTAGATGCTCCTGACATCAACGTGTTTTCCAAATATAAAGACTATAAGGAAGTTGTCTGTGTTACCTGCGGTGTAACGAACTGTAAAGAAACAAGACTGTTTGATAACTTCAAGAAGAAGAATGATGGTGACAGAATCATGAAAGTCGGTAATTTGGCTGGACTAAGTCTGAAAAAATACGGGTCAGATGAAATCGAAGTGTCCTACAAATGTCCTGGAGGAGATGTCAAGAAGGTACTCTGTTACACCAGTTCTACCATGAAACAATGCCTGACTACTCAATGTGATGAATGCAAGAATTCAAAGAACTGTGAGGTCTATGTCGGAACCAAGAAGGTTAGTTCTGGTAGAGTGTCTACAGCTAGAGGCACCTATCAAGTTGATACAAAGACCTCAAAAACTGAAAAACTTAAACAGTCCCTGGAAAAGATCAAGACATTTGTCACCTCTGACAAGGCCAAAGGGGTAGCATCGGCAATAGGCGCTACAGTGATCAGCAACAAAGACAATATCCTCAAACTAGCCAAGGTTATTGGAGTTCCTGAAGATTCCATGAAGAACATGGATCAGATCATTCGACTGGGTAACTCCTTTTACACGAGAGATTTTGATGGGGGACTAAAGGCATTGGTTGAATTGACTGGTCGGCCACTGAGCGAAGAAGAAGAGGAAGAGATCGAGACCCATTTGGAGGACGGTGAGATCAACTACACCAATCTATTTAGGTACCTCGAGGCTGAAAAGGAGGACCTTGTGAGAGGCCAAGATCTACACCAGGACCACCCAGACAAAAGTGTCCTCTTTTGGGAAAGTTATTGGTTGTATATAATTATCTGTGTTGCAGTAGTGTTGATTATCAGTGCAACTGCTTGTATGGTATGCTGTTTTTGCTCTTGTATGAGACAGAAATCCAATATGAGAGCAACTGTGTATCATCCACATGCGAAACTGGAAACGTCCACAGCTTTTTAAATGTATTCGTTTCTAACCACAGCCACAGTTAAATGGCTACCTTTGTAACAGGCTTATGTAACGTCTATTATGTAGTGAATGAATATGAACCTTGGATATGACAAGTGTACAATCAATGTTTTGTAGGTTTACATTGTTATGGTAATGCAATACGTTTCTCCAATATTAAATATACATGCAAAGACTACCGACTCTGACCTTGGTGTGTTCAACCCCATTTAGATAGCAGAGCTCATCCTTAACAATGCAGATTGACCGTGTATCATCCAACCAGTAGTTATTCATCCCCGTCGAGGAATGTTATTACAGGGTTTGTCTCAAATCGAACGACGAGGTTGTCCTTGTACACACAGCTCAGTATCGACCGGACGACAACCATGTCTGCATCCAGGATCATTGAGCTCACCCAAGATGCCGAGGGCGTACCTTTAGAGGTCTCGACTCAGATGGAACTTATTGTAAACTGGACCAAGGTGAACGGATCGGGGACAACACGGTTTCTACTCAACAACACAGACTCTGTGCGTCTGTGGTATCAGAAGCTCGACCGTGGGGCTGATATCAACAAACATTTCATAGAAGTACACATCAATAAAATGGGGTCAGAAGACATGTTTCTGTTTGTAGACTCTTTTCATAAACCTGTTGTTTACCAATGTGAACCTCGCCATGGTACTGGTGGTAAAGTTGACCAAAGCCTTGAGTTCGGGGAACTCCAACTTTCTAATTAAAACACACAGCAAGGGCTCACCTTTCCTACCGAGGACCATTCATTCAAACAGGGCTCGTGTATCCAACCAAAGGTACTTCTACGGGCCAAACAGGGCTCATGTATCCACCAATAAGTCATGTACTATACCACTATTCAGACTGTAAAATATATATAGAGACGTGCAGCTCAACACAGTTCCATTATTCACAACCTCTGGTCTGTAAAATGAATTGCCAGTTGTTGAACAGTTACAAGGACGACATTGCCGAGAGGCATCGGGGCTTCAGACTTATATTCGATCAGGTCCTGACAAAAGACCCCGAGGGTGAGAATCTACTCGGGTCTTTTCACAGTAAGAGCAATACAGTTACGATGATGCATAAGGTAATTGAACACTGCCTCAAGGCCGAAGAACGAGCCGAGAGATTCCTCAAGGTGTTACGTGAAACCCATCCCTGCTTATACTATGACCTGCAAAACCACGGGCCACAGGGACGTTCCGGTGGGTATAAACACATGTACAGTGAGCGTAAGGGCTGTAATGGATCGACACTTGCTCTTACGCTAAATCACATTCTGTGTATTTGTTTCAGTGAGGAAAGATCCTCCCGCCGTGACATTGACAGACAAGGTGCGCACGGCACTCGGTGATAAGGTCCACGATCTATGGTTGATGACTACGATACCCTCCTACAACCAGAGGATCACGTCTATCATGCCAGCGCTAGACGTACTGTACGTTTATGACCAACTGCTTCCCGAAGAATATGCAGAGTTCCGGGTAAACAGCAACGATTGCAAAGCTATGATTGTGCAACTGGAAGAGATGTGCAGGGACACTACCATCCCCGAGTCGTCCCGCAACTTCATCTCATTGGTAGTGTCTTCATTTAACATGCATGTGTTTGACATTCCGAACATTATGTCAATGGAAGATGTCCTTCTGTTTGCATAGTACAACTGGGCCCTGTAACAACCCATGATGTGTATCCTTGTATTACAAACGAAATAAACAAGTTGAAGTGATACCACCTGTTGCTATTGTTACGTTATTTATGAATATGTTATTTATAATAAAGAGTGAGTCCTTGATCATGGCAAAGTGAGGGACTGTGTTTCTTTACGAATATTATATATAAGTTATTATGCAGTTCATTCAATGACTATGACCTTGAAGGATACCAAACACATCACACATACACTACGTGAATGTATTGCAAGTACAGAATGTGGTCAATAGATGAACATTGTTCTAGTCCACATCAAGGCCCAGATTGCTGTTGTTATAGGCAAGCAGGGCTCATATGTCCAACCTCAAATCCTGTATCCAACCAAGACTCATTCATGTATCCATCCAGGGCTCATGTAGCCAACCTTCCAACCATGCTATTCAGCCTGGCACTGCTCAGTTATCGGAGCACAAGTCATATATCCAACCAAGACTCATACGTTTAACGAGGGTGCATGTAGCCAACCTCGAATCCTGTATCCAACCACTGATCCTATATCAAACCTACGGTACTTTTATGGGAGAACATGCATCCAACAATGGGTCATGTATCATACCACTATTCAGACTGTAAAATATATATAGAGACATTCAGCTCAACACAGTTCCATTATTCACAACCTCTGGTCTGTAAAATGAATTGCCAGTTGTTGAACAGTTACAAGGACGACGTTGCCGAGAGGCATGCGTACATCAGACCTATCGTGGATGGGGTCCTGACGAACGACCCCGATGATGTGAATCTACTCAGGTATTTTCACAGTAAGGGTAATCAGGTTAAGATGATGCATGAGCTCATCGAACACTGCCTCCAGACCGAGGAACTAGCGGCGAGATTCCTCAAGGTGTTAAGTGAAACGAATCTGTACTTATATGATGACCTGAAAGAAAACAAACCACGGGGAAAGTTCGGTGAGTACAACCACATATATAGTGAAACAAGGCCTGGAATGGATCGTCACGCTCTCTATAACTAAACTACTCTCCTGTGTCTTTGTGTCAGTCAGGGAAGATCCTCCCGTCGTGGAATTGACGGACAAGGTACGCGCTGCACTCGGTGACAAGATCCACCATCTATGGTCCATGACTATGATACCCTCCTACAACCGGAGGATCACAGATATCATGTCCGCGCTAGACCTACTGGTGTTTCACAACCAACTGCTTCCAGAAGAACGTGCAGAGTTCCAGTTAAACCGCGACCATGACAATGCTATGATTGTGCAACTGGAAGACATGTGCAGGGACACTACCATCCCTGAACCGAACCGAAAGTTCATCTCCTTGGCAGTGTCTTCCTTCAACATGCATGTGTTTGATATTCCCAACATTATAAAGATGCGAATGGAAGATGTCTTTGTGTATGTGTAGTACAGTGCGTCCTGTATCATGTTGTTTATCTGTGTATTATAAAGGCAATAAACACTGGTGAAAAGAACTGTTTCTATATGTTTCCCTTTATTGGTAGAGGGTCCTAGTTGAGCACTGACGATATGGGGACAAGAACCCTTGTGAGGTCCCAAGACGGGATGAAATCACAACCCTTATAACTCATCCTATAACTCATATAGAGTTGAAATTAATATTGGTGGAACACATGTCACAAAGAGTATGGCACAGAAAACACTCTCACAGACAATCCAGGGTGATATAGTTTATTGTACACAACACAGACTTGTATTACAGATCACACTGTCCTTAGTACTGGTGCACTGTTCTGCCTTCTTCTTTATCACTCACATTAAGATCCCACATCAATATCCCATTTGTCACCACAAGGTACATTTCACATTGCTGCGTCTACTGTGAGTGAGTCTTCGCAGTCGAATCGGACTAGACCGTCGCACACAGAGAACCCGTACTCGGATCCAGGTCTCGGGTTCTTCAGGGTCCACAGTTCGCAGACGTATTTCATTGTCTTAGCCATTAATCGGCAATCCACCTCGGTCCAGTACTTAGCCCCGATCGTCGCCGGGATCTTTGTGAACCCGGCCAGCTTCATACCCATTTTGTAATAGTCGCAGTCCTGAGAAGAAGCGCCCCCGACTCTCCAGAGTAGACTCTTCATCTCTTGGCACCAAGAGGAAAAGGCCTTGTGGTTGGTCACCACTCCGGTCATCAATCTCTTAATTCCCAGTCCCCTCGGAACTATGTTATAATCGGTGCCACACAGCGCCATGAAAAAGAGCTTTTCCCTTCGCTCCGTCTCGTCTCGGATTACATCTGGTTTGATACGCAGGTAAAAGTGCCTGCCCGCTCGGTTCATCCTCATGAAACGACCGTAACTGCCCCTCGGTACCATTCCGTTCTTGTACGCATTACTCAACTGCTTGATGCCGCCCATGACACGTTTCTGGTCTTTGCTCTGTGCCACGCTATATTCCGCGCAGTCGTCTAGGTAGGGCTCGGGGACCTCGTCCTCCTGCTGACACAAGATCTTCCTCTTCACACCGGTACACGGCGGGGCAGCCGATTCGGAGCCGGATAGCGGACTCTGGTCAGATGCGGGGCATATCGTTTCGAAGATGTAACACACCGCCTTTGTACTGACACAGCCCTTGTCTACCATGAGCCCCAACTGATCCAATCTGTCCCGGGCGTTCGACTCGAAAAACCTAGACAGGAAGGTGCGGTAGAGAGATCCCCTTATCCCGACACTGTACAGGTGCATAGCTACTGTTGTCTTAAAGTTGACGTTACCGTGCTTGTCCAGAATGACCTCGAATGAGTCGTGTTCCTTTCGAGTCATCGGAAGCAGGTACTCGTCCTCAGCGCCGATGTCGCAGAGCACTCGGAACCTATCGTCACTCGAAGCCAAGTCCATAAGCCTAAGCTTGGGTGGGTGCTTGTCAGGAATGTCAAACAGCAGCTCCCCGAAGGTCGACATGTGCATGTCTCGCTCCTCGCGGTAGCTCTTATTGTCTAGCCTCATAGTAATGCCCTCGCGGCCACCAGCCGTCAGCACGGCCACCAGGTCCGAGTCTCCTGTGCACACGGTCACACTACCTTTCAGAACGTTTGCCAACTCCACGAGCAGCGTGTCGGCCTCTATGCCCGTACACGCTAGACAGGCGTCTCTCAGCGTAGACAATTGTATAGTCTCGGGGTCCGCGAAGGTTGCCACAAAGATGCCCTCGTGTCCCTCAGGCCTGTCTATCGAGCCGTCGGCATAACTGGCATCTAGGTCTGACAGTTCACACTCAGGAGGGTTCAGCTCTTCGAACGCGTCGGCGAATAGACAGTCGTCCTGGCACTCCTGGTACTCCAGGTACTTCTGGTGGAAAGACACCAGGTTATCGACCGAGGTTCCCTCTAGGAGCTGATCCTCAGAGGAGTCTCCCTTGGCGCCGGTCACTAGAAACAACTTGTTTTTCATACCCATGTCGGCCAAAAGCTTCATCATGGTGTATTCTATGGCGCACAGATTACGCTTACAGAAGTCAATGTGAGGCGCGGGTGTATGTTTTAGTCTCATTTCCCTCACAGCAGGTTTAGGAGCTCTCGCTCCGTCCTTTACAAGGACTACACACTGACTGCCTGTCCTTTCCGAGATGTAACAACTCGCCAGGGTTCTGGCCATGCTAACTATGGACGTCTGAGGATCATCCCAGATATAGTCAGTCTCCTTCACTTTGTGGATTACCATGAGATGGTCTATCAGAGTCCAATCCTGTTTTTGCCACGGTTTGTCGATCAATTCAAACGGCGCCAGGTGAGGGTTTGCGAGCATCGCGTGGATGGCCTTGTGTTTCAACCCCATTTCGGTCAATGTGTTATTCAGTGGAACGGGCGCGGGACTGAGTAGGTCGAAAGTTTGTCTAGAGGCACAGTGGAACCGGGCAATATGTAGCCCTGGGTCCCGCTGTACGGTTGGAGCTCTCGGCCCTCGTTGGAGACAATGGGCCCTGCTACAGCGAACTGCTCTAGTGCTGGCGACACGCGAGCCCTGTTTGGATGGTTTGCAAGGGAGCTATTGCGGTGCTAGCAAGGACACTAGATGTGCGTTTAGTACTCTTTACCCTGGTCGATTCCAAACAGGAGAGACTGAATCGACTTCTCGGGTGATTGTCACCGGGACACTCTTCCTGGTGTTCACTTTCGCTTGGTTGAAAAGTATGTTCCTGTAACACAGATCGGTGGGCTCTAATCGGGAGGACTCTCCCCTTGCATTTGACGCTCCGCTGGCCTCGAGTCTCTCGACTCTCATGTTCACACACGTAGGAGCCAGACAGTTGAGCACCTGGGAGCAGAAACAGTTCAGCCACGGGAACTTGCGGCGCATAGTCTTAGAGATCGTTGGCCTTAAACAACTCCGTATGGTAACCTGGTTGGTGCCTGGTCTGACTATCACCAGATACGCAGCAGACCGCTCTGCCATGCTGGGGTACGTGAGCGAGAACATCAGCCACGTAAGCCACAGTTGCGTGTTGTATCGCCACAAGGTGGCCTGGTCAAGAATGTCTTTGTTTCTGGTCTTAAGCTCCAGCAGTGCTACGTTTCCGGTCACGGTGTCGTGGGCCACTAGGTCCACCTCTGTGTAGAAGCCCCATGTGCAGTGGATGGACTTGCAGCCCCGCGTACAGCCGTTGTGGTACGTGTAGGATCCGGGTTTACGGGACCTATCGGGCGTTGGCACACCGGCAACCTTGAGGCCTGCGCAAATGGGAGCAAGACGCAGAGCCTCGAGCTGCGTGAGAATGAGGCGGGATACGGGGCCTACGTCGCACAGTCTCTTCTTTCCGTTGAACACGCCCTTGCACTGAGAGTCTACCGCAACGCCTATGCCTGTGGACATACGGCTCCTATCCCACAGGCGTCTGCAGGCGTCTGGAGTCAGGGCTCTACACCTGAACAGTTGCAGCAGCGCTTCCTTGAACGCAGACCCCTTGGAATCGGGCGCGTTAAGGTTTCTTAGGTACTCAGGCAGCCACTCGAGCGAGCTCTCGGGGTTGGCGTTCAGGTCCTTCACAACCCTGGTGAACAGATCCATGCTTATCATATTGTGCCCGGTTGAGCGCTTCCTGCAGCACATGATAGAAGTTAGGGTTCTGGTGATTCCCTTAACCTTGTACCAACGGTGGTCGGCTGTAGACTTGGCACACAGCTCACCACCGGAGCCCCGGAACTCGATCGCAGGGTCCTGGAGCTTCATTGTATTAAATGTTCTATGAGCGGTAGGTTGCTGCTGTGAAAACCCTGTCCCTTTGTGAGAAACAGAAAGTGGCACGGCTAAGTTACACCGTCAGTAAGTAAAGAAGTACAAAGCAGAAGCTGGGATCAAGGATCAAGGGATCCCCTGTTAGAGATTAGAGATATGAATCGCAAAAAAACAATGATGGGAGGCGTTGAGTCTCTGATATCCGGGAGCAAGGAGCTGTTTAACAGCAGAAAGTTATGGGTCCCAAACGGCCCCCTACTGAGCGCGGCCCGTTTCAGGGGCAAGCTGGGAGCCTCCATTGCTGTCATCACATCTCTCACCGTGGGGTTTCTTACCATTCCCAACAACATTCTGTACTTCATCAACAACAAGCATGGTTCAAGGACCACATGCAGGCAGAACTCAGACTCGAGTACGACTTCCTCCTCCGAAGGCAGACCTGACTACGAGTACGCGTACATCCACTCGGGGATTGCCCTCATCACGCTCGGCTGTCTTGCCATGGTGGTGAGCATAGTACTCAGCTACTTCGCCTCCAAGAGCAAGCGCAAAATGGACGACTCCGAAGGCCCCTACAGGCGTCCAGAGGCCGTCAGGAGCACCAGGACCGTGATTGCGTGCCTCATCATGATGAACATTGAGCTGTTCATGGCTGTGATCGCGGGCTGCATGGAGCTGCTTTACCAACCTATGATCAGAGACGCACAAAGGTTGCATAACATGGAGTGCGCTATCGCAGTGTTCAACATCATAATCTACATCATGTACGTGGTGACCATGGTGCTGACGTCAACCGTGCTAAAGGGGAAGCACGAAGTAGCCACCACGGTTGATGCTCCACGAGACATGCCCGAGACCGTGCCCATCCCCCCCACAGCTCGTGACTACTTCAGCAGAAGCATCAACTCTTACAATTCACAGTCGAGTTTCATTTAAGGGCCTCTGCCCCTCGGCTGTATGGGCTGAGACTTTGTGGGGGAAGGCTAAAGGGGAACGCAGAGCCACACAGGCAGTCACCAGCCCCTCAGGGCTCACCAGCAATAGAGAGAAGCAGATGCTCTGTACTGGGGCCTTGGGAAGACATGACGCCAACCTTGCATGCAGTCCCTCAAGAATAGACCCTACCCTACGTGTCATTCTAAACACTTGTTATATTACACGTGGCTTATTTTATATTTAGTTCCTTATTAGATCACGGAACCGAATGATACGTCGGCGACAGCAAGGGAACTATTGTCCAACCCAGTGGCCCACTATCCTGTTTCACTTGACCATACCCCTCATAAGTTTTGCTATGTATGTGAATAAATGACAAGGGAACAATGTACTGAGAGTCTGGTGAATTTTTATTGACACATGTTCAAAGAAAGTCATACATTGTAAATAGGCACATGTCAAATGTTAGGTGTGTACGGCGATGAGAACCCATACAGTGTCCGGTTCATATTAGCGGTAATCGTCACTTCTTTATTACAACCAGAGCAACATTGCAGCTAGGACAGTGGTAGACAGTGTCAAGAAACTCATTCTTGAAGAAGGGGTATAGGCAGCATCCCACCACACACAGGCAATTTGCTGAGATGTACTTAGAGCCTCCAGTCCTCACACAGTCAGGGGGTAATATCAGTCCATTACAGTGTCAAGAAACTCATTCTTGAAGAAGGGGTATAGGCAGCATCCCACCACACACAGGCAATTTGCTGAGATGTACTTAGAGCCTCCAGTCCTCACACAGTCAGGGGGGTAATATCAGTCCATTACAGTGTCAAGAAACTCATTCTTGAAGAAGGGGTATAGGCAGCATCCCACCACACACAGGCAATTTGCTGAGATGTACTTAGAGCCTCCAGTCCTCACACAGTCAGGGGGTAATATCAGTCCATTAGCCATACACACAGAAAGAACACGACGTTGGTTATAGAGGTTTCAACAGAGACATTGCAAACCTCTGCAAATATTGCAAATAGCTCTCTGACAGCAACTACAACTATCTTCGCACTCTAATCAAACTGTTAGGACAACCTAAGCTTAGCCCCTATCCTATCCTACCCTCGTAACTCCTTCATCCACCTCAGGTAACCGCAGACTTACTAAGGCTATGGCGGCCTGGTACGACTGCCTCCTCTTGAAGGACAGGACCCTGACAGATTACGAGAAGGAAAAGCTGGACCGTGTGAACGTGAGAGCCGACAGCGCCGAAGGTGGCGATGTGACTATAGGCCCAACGGACAGTCTCTTCACCAGACCCATGTATGTGCCGTTAACGCACTACCACCATCTCGACGCCCTAGTTAGCCATCATGGCGTGCTACGTCTCCCCGAGAGTGAAAAGTTTGTGCGACTATCCCGTGAGACATGTTCACATTGAACCAAGGCAGCTGCTCCATCACGCATCACAATCCCCCGTCAAGTCAGCGAGGAGAGGAGAAGAGTAAGCAAAGTATAGATGCGATAAGGTTAAAAAGAGAACATCACCATCCTATTCACACTACACACACACAAGTGGAAAGACACCGATCCAACCTGGACATGGTCCCCATAGCCTTATGTGGCCAGTGACCACAGCCATTGACGGAACAGCCAGCCCTCAAGACATGGACTCCACTGCCAGCTACCAAGACCTGAGGCTCATTTCAAATCGTTACACATTCACTGTACAGCATGTGCTGATGACACAGAATATGAATAAAAAGCTCAACAGCCCTTCTCCCAGTTCAGTGCCTGTTGTTACATTGACTATTCATCTCTACCCCTACACCTGTCTTTCAGTCATTACTATGCAAGGCATACCTCGCAGTGTTTCGTATCCCACATAGGATAGACTGTGCACTCCCAGCACTTACACAGACGAGGGGTAGCACTATGCATCACTTTCCCAACTCTATTTCAGGCACAACTTAGTGTTTACATTGGGATGGAAATGTAGCACATACCCCTGACAGACATGGTCAATTAGTCAGCCCTAGCAAGCAACTCCCGAATGCACTCTGTGAGACTGAGACAGAGTATCATATTGTAGCCTATGCCAGGTGCGTATATTATAGACGCAGAGATATTTAGCCAGAGACTAGGACAGTGTGTATGAGAGACAAACCAATAGACAGGGGCGAAGTGCAGCCACTATCACCTACATCGGACAAAGAAGGACATGAAACCAACAGTAGGGGGGAGCGACGGGAAGGTACCTGCCGAAACACACCGGGTGACAGGATGGTTAGGATTACTATCATGCTCACCAGACACAGTGGTCCTAAACAACAGATATGTTATTTCTATAGTTTTACAATACTTTAGGAAATAGTTAGTTGATAATCGGGGACAGCCTGTCACTTCGCACACAGGGCCCTTGCCCGTAATGTGGCGTGTGTGAATTCTGGGGCAGGATGTTTGACTAGTATCCACTTGGTGGTAGTGTGGTGCAAGTAATGAATGTAATAACCCTCCCGTTGTCTCGGCGGGTCAGAGCGACCCCGGGCAGTTCCGAGTTGATTGCCCGTGTCTGTGTGTGGGTCGGAGTGACCCCGGCAGCGTTAGCAAGGTGTATGTTGTAACCCTCCTGCCCCTGTGTGGGCGGGGTCATAGTGACGTCAGAGGGGTCAGAGTGACCCCGGCGGCGTTAGCAAGGTGTATGTTGTAACCCTCCTGCCCCTGCCCCTGTGTGGGCGGGGTCATAGTGACGTCAGAGGGGTCAGAGTGACCCTCGGCAGCGTTACCAGTCGCTTCCCCCGTGTCTGTGTGGGTCAGAGAGACCCTGGCAGGCCGGGGTCACAGTGACCCAACACCACCACCTGCTGGATACTAGTAAAAGGTCCTGCCCCAAAATTGACACGCTCAACATTCCGGGCAAGGGCCTGTGTCGAATACGGCCCTCTGTCCCCCCATCGGGCCCTTGGGCCCCGTGTGAGTTTGGATATCGAATCTAAAAACGCCCCCCTACAAACTACTTTCCCTTGGTTGTGGAAATTGTGCCTTTCGGGTATGGCTGTTGTTACACAACCTTCCCCTTGCCTCGGCGGGTCAGAGTTACCCCCGGCCAGCGTTACGAGTCGATTCCCAGTGTCTGTGTGGGTTAGAGAGACTCCGGCAGCGTTAGCAAGGTGTATGTTGTAACCCTCCTACCCCTGTCTGGGCCGGGTCACAGTGACCCGGGCCCTGTTGTAGGCCCTGCGTTATGAGTTGTTCCCCTCTGTTCCGGGGGCTTGGGTCAGAGTGACCCCGGCAGCGTTAGCAAGGTGTATGTTGTAACCCTCCTACCCCTGTCTTGAGCTGGGTCGGAGTGACCCGGGGCCTGTGTTAGGAGTTGTTCCCCTCTGTCTGGGCCGGGTCTGAGTGACCCCGGCAGGGACCAGTTGTCCCCAACAACTCAGTGCACGACCTCGGTGCTATCACACGGGGAGGCCAGCCGAGCGTCCCGGATGGGACCGAAGGGGCCGAAGGGCCCGAAGGAGCAGGCAGGGCCGACCACGCGCCTCGTCCATTCGCGTGCCTCGTCCCATTCACGTGGCCACCGTAAGCAGGGCGTAGAGAGGCTACTAATATCGTCAGGAAGAAGAAGAAGAAGAAGAAGAAGAAGAAGAAGAAGAAGAAGAGGACGAGGACGACGACGAGGAGGAATACGACCCCGCCGAGCGTGAGCCCTCCGCCTACGACTGTAAGCAGGGCGTAGAGAGCCTACTAATATTGTCAGGAAGAAGAAGAAGAAGAGAGAACAAGAAGAAGAACAAGAAGAACAAGAACAAGAAGAAGAAGAAGATGAGGACGATGATGAGGACGACGACGAGGACGACGACGACGACGAGGAATACGACCCCGCCGAGCGTGTTGCCTCCGCCTACGACGCCTCGCAGTCCCGGTTTCAGCGCGGCTCAGGTCCTGGAACAGATATCCTCCAGCGTCGACCAAGAAGACGAAGAAGACTACTGCGATTCCGAAGAGGAGGACGTTTCGGAAGATGAAGACGGTGAGGAATACAACCCCGAGCGCGACGCGGACGACTACGAAGACGACTCGGCCTCGCGGTCGTGCTCCTCTTCGGAGGAAGAGCCGGAGGGAGAGCGAGAGGGAGACGCGGCCGCTGGCCGAGAGCGAGACAGAGAGCCAGACAGAGAGCGAGCCAGAGACAGAGAGCGAGAGCGAGACAGAGCCAGAGAGCCAGAGCCAGAAAGGGAGACGTTGCTGTCAAAAAACGGCAAAATCAAATGGTCCTCCGTGGCCTATCGCGGCCCGGACCGGCCCCGCGCCATCCGCCCGCCCTGCCCCGCCGTGACGCCGGGCCCCACGGCCTACGCCGCGTCGCGAGCGCTCGACATCGCGTCCGCCTTCCGTCTGTTTGTCACACCGGCGATAGAAAGGATCATCGTGGACATGACGAATCTGCAGGGGGTGAGAAAATACGGCGACGGCTGGCGACCCATGGACTCCACCGACCTGCGCGCCTACGTAGGGCTGCTGATCCTAGCCGGCGTCTACAGGTCCCGAGGCGAGGCCGCGGCCAGCCTGTGGGACGCCGAGAGCGGCAGGACCGTGTTCCGCGCCACCATGCCGCTCAAGGCGTTTCACAAGTACTCGAGGCTGCTGCGATTCGACGACCGCCAGTCGAGACCCGCGAGACTCGCCACCGACAGACTGGCGGCCGTGAGAGAGGTGTGGGACCTGTGGGAGGAGCGGCTGCAGGCCCTCTACAACCCGGGGCCCGAAGTGACGGTGGACGAACAACTGGTCCCGTTCAGAGGTACCGTCTATGCATCTGTGTACGTACGCGTAGCGTAGAGAGCACGGGCAGTCTATGTATCTGTGTTTGTACGTGTAGCGTAGAGAGCACGGGCAGTCTATGTATCTGTGTTTGTACGTGTAGCGTAGAGCACGGGCAGTCAATGTATCTGTCTATGTACGTGTAGCATAGAGAGCACGGGCAGTAGTAGCACGGGCAGTAGTAGCAATCGGCAAGAGTAGCAACGTGGAGCACGGGCAGTAGTAGCACGGGCAGTAGTAGCAATCGGCAGTAGTAGCAATCGGCAGTAGCACGGGCGGCGGAGGCGGCTGCGTGTAACGTAAACGCAGTGCGCCCCGATGGTGAGCCGGTAACGATGACGCTGGTATCTGTGTTTGTACGTGTAGCGTAGAGAGCACGGGCAGTCTATGTATCTGTGTATGACGCTGCTAATCTCCTCTCCCTCTCCTCTCCCTCTCCTCTCCCTCCCCTCTCCCTCGCCGAAAGGACGCTGTCCTTTCCGACAGTACATTCCCAGCAAGCCGGCCAAATACGGCATCAAGTCGTGGGTGGCCTGCGACGCCAAGTCCAGCTACGCTTGGAAGATGCAAGTGTACACCGGCAAGGCGGCCGGCGGAGGCCCCGAGAAGAACCAGGGCGCGCGCGTCGTCCTCGATCTGACCGAGGGACTGCCGGGCGGTCACAACGTCACGTGTGACAATTTCTTCACCTCCTACGAACTCGGGCAGCGGCTCCTCGAGAGGAACCTCACCATGGTGGGCACGGTGCGAAAGAACAAGCCCGAGCTCCCTCCCGCGCTGCTCCAGTCCAAGGACAGACAGGTCTCGTCCTCCAGGTTCGCCTTCACGCCCACCGCCACTCTAGTGTCCTACCTGGCAAAGAGAAATAAGAACGTGCTGCTTCTGAGCACGCGGCACGCGGAGCCCGACGTTAGCGATCGCCGAGACCGGAAGCCGGCCCTCATCCTAGACTACAACTGCAACAAGGGCGGCGTGGACAACCTAGACAAGGTGGTCGGCACCTACAGCTGCAGACGGATGACCGCCCGCTGGCCCCTGGTCATCTTCCACAACATCCTCGACGTGTCCTCCTACAACGCCTTTGTCATATGGCGAGAGATCAACCCCGACTGGATGCCCGGGAAGCGGAACAAGAGGAGGGTGTTCCTGGAGCAGCTCGGAAAGGCGCTCGTGAAGCCCTTGATCCAAAGAAGGCAGCGTCTCCCCCGCACCGAAGCCGCCTCAGCACTTGTCAAAGTCATACGGGGCGAGCGTGTATCCGCCGAGGCTCGTCCGCAAGCCCTTGAGCGAGCCGTCGGCCCGGCCGCCGCCTCCGACCCAGCCCCGGCCGCCCGGCTGGAGGCGAGTAAGAGGAAGAGGTGTCAGCTCTGCCCACCCAAGAAGGACGCCAAGACACACACCGCGTGCTGCAGGTGTAAGAAATACATCTGCAAAGGCTGTTCACACCCATACTGTCACACTTGTGCCCACTGGGCCTTTAGCCAAGACGGGACAGGGTGACCCGGGGGGGACACTGTGTGCTAGGCATAATAGGAGGACAACGGGAGGGTTAAGAGAATGCACGTTACATTTGCAATATGATGTGATGTTTTTCATATTGCAAATGCCCGTTACATTTGCAATATGATGTGATGTTGAATCATATTGCAAATGTAACGTGCATTCTTTAAATACCTTAGAAATACAAAAGTCAACGTCCTGATGACCTCAGGATGGCCGGGCAGTGATAGTGGTTCCTCTCCATCGCTCGTTGCGTGAAATTTCATCATGTCAATTTTGGTGATGGTACCCCCGCGTTGAAACATATTGCAATTGTACAAAAGTCGACTAGCAAGTCAACTAGCAAGTGTCAACAAAAGTCAACTAGCAAGTGTCCATCAGTCAATTGGATATTTTCAGACACCAAACTGACACCATCTGACTCCAAACTCACTTTTTACAACTCCTTTAGAATCCAACTATCACATATTTCAGAGGAGGCCCAAAATTCACAGCGCCTTCCATGAATGCACCAAAATAGCATTCTGAAATCACCACTAAAATGACATCACCATATTCTCCAGGCCGTGCCGAGTTCAACGGGATGCCCCGCTTGACCGTAGCTCGCTCGGTCTGAGCGCAGCGACCGTTACAAGAGAACGGACACAAATGACCTTTTGACCTCAATGTCAATTTTCTTTGATTTTGGGAGACAGAGAGAGAACCGTTAAGGTTAGAAGCACAATTTCACCTCAGGAACAATCCTAAGGTCCTCCCGATCTGTGCAAGCCTAACCTTGACCTTGTGGCATTAACCCTTCACAGTTAAAAGAAGGCGTTTACATCAAACAGTTTACAATGACATTTCGCCCCATAGGAATACATTGACTGCTCCTCTAAATTCAACCTGAAGCCTATGTGGGTTATGAATGTCTTATGAACCTGTCTTTGATAACAATCCATCAGGCTACTATGAGGTCTACCTGTGTTGATTTTAAACTACCTGGACCAACCGGAAGTGGTTAAAATCACCCTAAAAATTGTCCAGATATACATGACTTTCAATTTTGAAAATCACTGCATTCTACCCTATGTAGATCAGTCAATTCTTATCGTATAGACTTAAAACTCAGGATTCTGTAACAGCATACCCCAGTCAAGATATGTGTTTACCTATAGCTTCCTGTGCCAACCGGAAGTGCCTTAAAATGGTGTCATGGTGCTGTTTCGAAGGGTTAAAAAGGTCAGAACTTTTCAAAACTTCATTTGTGTGATTAGACAACCCTCATGAACTGTAAATCAGTCACTTCTCTAAGCAGATGTCAAAGGAAAGCTCTCTCTCACACACAAACACACACAAAAAGCAATGATGGAGTGAAAAAGTACGGTGCTTAAAGACACACAAAGCCTGCAATGGCATGACTATTATCTCCAGGCCGTGCCGAGTTCAACGAGATGCCCCGCTTGACCGTAGCTCGCTCGGTCTGAGAGCAGCGACCGTTACAAGAGAACGGACCCAAATGACCCTTTGACCTCAATGTCAATTTTATTTGCTTTTGGGAGACAGAGAGAGAACCGTTAACCTGTTTGGGCTGCAAGCCCGACACCGCCCACACTATGACAACATCCAGCTCAAAGTGCAGGGCGCGACATTCAAAAGCTAGTTTTTAAAAATATTTAACTTTCACACATTAACAAGTCCAAGACACCAGATGAAAGATAAACTTCTTGTGAATCAAACCAACATGTCCGATTTTTAAAATGTTTTACAGGGAAGACAAAATATGTAAATCTATTAGCTAACCACGTTAGCAAATGACACGACTTTTCTAACTCCATCAGTTTCTTACTCCATCAGGTGCTATCACAAATTCGACCAAATAAAGATATAAATAGCCACTAACCAAGAAACAAATTCATCAGATGACAGTCTGATAACATATTTATTGTATAGCATATTTTTTTTCGAAAAATGTGCATATTTCAGGTATAAATCATATTTTACATTTCAGCTACAAATCAGAAAGTGCACCGAAAGCAGCCATAATATTTACAGACACCAACAGACACCAACGTCAAATGGCTTATTACTCATCATAAAACATTTCCGAAAAATATATAGTTTGCAGCAATTGAAAGATAGGCAACTTGTGATTCCAAACAATATTTCCGATGTATTAAATGTTTTACAGCGAAAACAAAATGTATCGCTATATTAGCGTAGCCACAATAGAGAGACACATTTGGGCGCCCACGACCCGTTCACATGCACGACAGATATATGAAATAACATCATAAAATGAGTCTTACTTTGGCTGATCTTTCATCAGAATGTTGAAACAGGCGTCCTCTGTCCAGATGAGTCGTTGTTTCGTTTCAGAATGAGAAATATCCCTGTTCATTTAGCATTTCCAGTAGCCGTGGCCCAACGTAAACACAGTCATACGACGGAACACGGCAATAGAGACAGTAGATCTAGCTGGTCTGTCATAATATAATAGATACTGTACATCTAGCTGCTCTGTCATAATATAATAGAGGCAGTAGATCTAGCTGGTCTGTCATTGTATAATAGAGACAGTAGATCTAGCTGCTCTGTCATAATATAATAGAGGCAGTAGATCTAGCTGGTCTGTCATTGTATAATAGAGACAGTGGATCTAGCTGGTCTGTCATAATATAATAGAGACATTAGATCTAGCTGTCCTGTCATAATATAATAGAGACAGTATATCCAGCTGGTCTGTCATAATATAATAGATACTGTAGATCTAGCTGGTTTGTCATAATATAATAGAGACAGTAGATCTAGCTGGTCTGTCATAATATAATAGAGACATTCAATCTAGCTGGTCTGTCATAATATAATAGAGACAGTAGATCTGGCTGGTCTGTCATAATATAATAGATACTGTAGATCTAGCTGGTCTGTCATAATGTAATAGAGACATTAGCTCTAGCTGGTCTGTCATAATATAATAGATACTGTAGATCTATCTGGTCTGTCATAATATAAGAGAGACAGTAGATCTAGCTGATCTGTCATGATATAATAGAGACAGTAGATCTAGCTGGTCTTTCATAATATAATAGAGACAGTAGATCTAGCTGGTCTGTCATAATATAATAGATACTGTAGCTCTAGCTGGTCTGTCATAATATAATAGAGACATTAGATCTAGCTGGTCTGTCATAATGTAATAGAGACATTAGATCTAGCTGGTCTGTCATAATATAATAGAGAGAGTAGATCTAGCTGGCCTGTCATAATATAATAGATACTGTAGATCTAGCTGGTCTGTCATAATATAATAGAGACAGTAGATCTAGCTGGTCTGTCATAATATAATAGAGACAGTATATCTAGCTGGTCTTTCATAATATAATAGAGACAGTAGATCTAGATGGTCTGTCATAATATAATAGATACTGTAGATCTAGCTGGTCTGTCATACTATAATAGAGGCAGTAGATCTAGCTGGTCTGTCATTATATAATAGAGACAGTAGATCTAGCTGGTCTGGCATAATATAATAGAGACATTAGATCTAGCTGGTCTGTCATAATGTAATAGAGACATTAGATCTAGCTGGTCTGTCATAATATAATAGAGACATTAGATCTAGCTGATCTGTCATAATATAATAGAGACAGTATATCTAGCTGGTCTGTCATAATATAATAGAGACAGTAGATCTAGCTGGTCTGTCATAATATAATAGAGACAGTAGATCTTGCTGGTCTGTCATAATATAATAGATACTGTAGATCTAGCTGGTCTGTCATAACATAATAGAGACAGTAGATCTAGCTGGTCTGTCATAATATAATAGAGACAGTAGATCTTGCTGGTCTGTCATAATATAATAGATACTGTAGATCTAGCTGGTCTGTCATAATATAATAGAGACATTAGATCTAGCTGGTCTGTCATAATATAATAGAGACAGTAGATCTAGCTGGTCTGTCATAATATAATAGAGACAGTAGATCTAGCT